>NW_022639452.1:4386173-4405101 GCF_010583005.1 Odontomachus brunneus
TATCTTTATCTTATAATATATATATATATATATATATATATATATATATATATATATATATATATATATATACACACACACAAAAGTAAGCATATAAAAAAATATACATAAATAATCTCATATAGAACTATATTAAGAGAAATATATGGCTAATAAAAACCCTCCTCGTGCGCAGAATATTAGCGGAAATGATTATTAGAATGAGAAGATAAAGATGATTGACAGTGTCAGATGTCAGTATGTAAAGTCTCACTTCGTGGAAACTCACGAGCTATTCGAAGTTCTGGCTTCCTTTTAATAGTTCTAGTTCCTGATAGGTTAAATAGATAGTTCTGCTCATTAAAGTAGAAAAAATCCAGACAAACGAGACACCAGATTCATACCGCGTCTCAGTTTGTATTAAACGAGTTCTGATTATATTATGCTAAATTTTACAAGATTTAAAATTCTATAACAGTTCTACAAAAAGTTCTGCTGTATACAAGCAAAAAAAATAATGGCAGATAAACAAACATTTGCGATAATAATGTAATGGTCATACGAATAAAGACATTGACTCAAATTTCCATTTGTTCTGCTTTAATGAGCGGAACTATCAGAATTATAAGTATTAAAAAGAAAACCGGAATTCTGAATAGTTCATTAGTTTCCACGAAATGAGAGCCTAGCTTCACACTCATCAGTGTACATGTCGAAATTTTTTCAATAACATGTATGATTTTTCTTGGCTTTATAGTTCTTTGAATATGATTAAAAAAAACAATGATTTTATAAAATTTGCAATATCCTGTATCTCTGAGACAAAATCTTTCGAATCATATAGTCACAAAGAAAAATGTCATTGATGCTGGTAGCAAACATATTAAATAGAACTGACAATTTGAAGTAAGGATAAACCTGAAGTGAGAGATCGTCGCGTCACACATGTGACAAATTGTCAGTTCTATTTAATATGTTCGCTACAAGCGTCAATGACATTTTTCTTTGTGTATCTACAAATAAACAAAGTCTGTTTTGCATTTTACAAACAAATGTTTTTACAAACATTTTTCTTTATATATTTACAAATGAACAAAGTCTGTTTTAATGTGTATAATGTGATCTGTGGAGAGAATCCCCCAAATAAACTGTAGCGAATGTGTTAAATACTTCAATATTTTAAAAATTGATTTTTGTGGTCATTTTATAAAGAAAAGTTTATATGACTATATGATTCGAAAGATTTCGTTTCAGAGATATTGCAAATTTTATAAAATCATCGTTCTTTTTAACCATATTCAAAGAACTATAAAGCCAAGGCGCTGGTAGCGAACATATTAAATAGAACTGACAATCTGAAGTAAGGATGAACCTCAAGTGAGAGATCGTCGCGTCACACATGTGTGACACCGGTAGCGAACCGGTGTTAAGCAAGATTCCGGCAGTCGCGAGATAGAGCGCCGTGATTCCGGCGCGCGTCTCGCGCGCAAAGTACGTCACAATTAGTTGACGCAAGGGACGTGCGATGCGAGCGAGTTCCAGAGTTTCGAAATATAATGCGCAGCCTCTCCTAGTTGCTGCGAACAATCCCGCTCCCGAGGGCGAGGGTGGGCATTGTTGCTGGGCGCTACGTGTTATGGCAAAGTACGGCGCTAACGTTACAATATCTAACGTTAAATAGCTCATCATTGTGGACGTCGACTAACACGGCTGCGTCGTGTCGGCCGAGACTCGTCGAAATGAACGAGCGGATAAAAATCAATCGGCGAAACAATCGCTCGAAACAACGCGTCGGCGATCGTTCGGAGCGATTCGGCATGAAATATCGGACATAAACCGGCGATTTCAAGGCTATCGGACCGAGCGATTTGTCGCTGTGACAACATGATCATCGGATCTGCCTGTTCGCAATAAATAACGCGACGATTAAGCAACGGATTTCGGCGAATACATATCGCGTAACGAGCTCGTATCGATATCCGCGCCCGCGCCTCACTTGTTTGACGACTATGTGTCTTTGTTAAATGGAACGGATCTGTAGGGGTGTGATTCTCTTTATTCCTTGCGGCGGTTTCGTTTTTTGTTTGCTTCACGATTAGTCACATTGTGTTCTTATTAGTCAATTTCGAACGTCCGCTATCCGATTCTTTCAAATGTTACGCAAGTATCCGGGGATACCCGTGTTTGTAATTAATTTCATATGTTACCTAATTATTTCATTACAGATATTACCTGATTATATCAACCTTGCTCCTATACGAAGAAACACAGATAAAAAAATTCTAAAAACAAACATAATCTAAAGACTATCTATAGACCTCTAACAAAAATAGAACAGTGCCACAATAATCCAAAAGAGACAAAATGCCTTCTCACTGAACATACCAGAACATACCAGAAATTACAAAATTTCTTATATGGTAATGTTCATGTAAAATGGATCATGGTTAGCACATCTAGAAGAATATCAATCTACTGTTACGTCCTGCGGAATTTCACACTATTTATTCATTATTCCATCTGAATTATCACGAGTCAGAACGAACGCATAAGGTGCACCACGTTTTCCATGATCAAAGAACTTATAGAACTCATAGAATATCCGGTTGTAAAGATTAAAACTGTTTATGCGTCCAAAGCACTTGAAGTCATATAAAATTTTAAACTAACATGGTCCAGTGCAAATCCAAATGACTCGGATAATCTAATCGACTGTCAGAACAAAGCTCAATACGTGACTTATGAGTAAATTCTATGCGCTAACAAATATCACTCACAGTCGTAAAAGTCCGTATCTTTATAGCCCTAAGCAAATTTATCATGGTCATGTCTCTACATACTCAATACGCACGGCTGTATTCAAAATCGCTTTCCTCTTTCTCCACTCTTGGACCATAAGCCAAAAGGCATATGATTACTCTCCACCTCCTATTGCACAAATAAAAAAGTGAAAATCTCGTCCCGCCCACATCAAACATTGCTTTTCCAGTCCAATTATCAAAGTCGTAAACTAATTTCCTATAAATTTCCTAATTATCATTGGCTAATCCGTTAATCTTACTTCGGGAGGTTTCTTTTGCCTTGGAAGAACCACTCCCGACCCAGAACACCCTTTAAATACCGCAACTCTGCGCCGCGAACACATTTATTCACACTCTAGTCTTATTCCATACGCCGCGCTAACACTCTGACCCCGAACTTTTATTCTAACGTTTCGAGTATTCTTCATTTCTCAATTTCTGTACGATTGAGTGGTCAAAGTTCTACTTTTCGCGTTCTGTATTCAAAAGAAGTAACCCGAGCTACGATAAACTCAGTGCGTGGCAACCCGGTCGCGAATCATAGCACAATTAAGCCGTCCACGTTCATCCACTGAGAGTCCCTCTGCAAGATACTAGAAATCATCGCGAACCTAGATCGAAGAAAGTGTATACTCCCAGTCCACGTTGAAAGTAAGATTTACATTCTATTCTCGTTATCCATATCGCTGCGTTCATTTCGTTACAATAATTCCGGTGAGTCTGATACTCGTCTCTTCCCTCGGGATCGGCAATCTTCCCGACTACCTTAAGCATATCCTACCTCCTTTGCCCGTGTTAGATTCACCGTCTAGCTCTACCTCTCCATCATCACCTATCCCTCCTTAGACAATCCACTTCGATCTCTCCCTGCATGCATCCACATGCATGCACACTCACTCACCCACACACCCGTAGCCCACAATTTTTGCTATTGTAAACTTCGAATTGTAACACGAGCCACAATGAATAAATTAGTCGTAGTCTGTTAATTAATCTAACTCTAAATTTCGTTTTTCCCAATCTCTTTCCCTCCGATTATTCGCTCTAGGCCTCATTCCTGATAAAGCGACTCGCGTCCCTGACCTAAAAAGGACCAGTTGTTGTGCGCGTAAAGCGACCCTCTGGTCCTCGACCTACTCCGCGATCTGCGTGTACGGTCGAGGCTTATTATAAGTGATTTATTTGGTTGCGTTCTCCTCCAGGACGTAACACTGCAATCAGGTTAAATATATATAGGGTATCCGGTAACTCATACAGGAGTTGTGGTGTATTGCTTAGTGTAGAAGTTTAGTTAATTAATTAAAAAGAAAATTGGCGTATTAACGCGCACAACTGTACACTTCTTTAATTAATAACTAAACATATATGTGGTCATTTGAGAAATGAGGACTTTTTCATTCAGTTTGACCTAATATATAAGCGACAAATCGCCATCACAGCTCATCTACTGCATGACGCGTAATCATTCACGAATTTTCTTTGACTAATAACTTAGAATTTTAGGTCGTTCGCAAAATAGTAAGGGAATTTTTTGTTCAGTTTAATTTACACAGCGGCCTTTCTATGAGTTACCGGACACCCTGTATAAGACAATTAGCGCTATCAGAACATCACATAGAAACAAAACACAAAATCTTGTTTGATCAACCGCTAGTCCTAGCTAAAACCTAGAAAACATAAAGAATCATTAAAAATTCGTAAACACTTTAACAATCTTAACAGACAGCGGGCTAAAAACCAGGCTAATTTGGCAATTCATCTTCCCGTTCTATGAAGTTCTATGACGTTCTAAACAAATTCCTAGAAAGTTTTACAATCCTTCCTCCCTCACAAACTCTTCATCTAACTAATCGTCCATCTACGGCTATATAAAGGAAATTCTTGCGGAGAAACGACAGTCTCTGATCGTTTCTCTCGTGAAGAAGTGAGCTGAAATGTTCACGAAACTTCGGAAACGAATGAAGAACGTGACGTTTATCCGAAGGCCAGATCAAGCACCTGATTATTGATTTTTTAATTTCCTACTCAGATATAGAATTAATCATATTATGCAGTTAGATGAATCTTTAAAATTGAACAAACATTTATAGCATTTATATAATTTAGCATTTATATTATTATATTCCAATTATTATATTATTTTTTTACTTTTAACTACTATTTTTTAGTTGAAATTCCTATATCAGTTTGTTGAACAGACTTGATTTTTATTCAATTTGACTTGACTGCACTTGATGCAATGAGATATACTCGATTCAGAGACTTGGTTCATTTTAGCTGATCTTTTTTTTCAGTGTAATTGCTCGGTTAATATTCGCGAATATGAGTACCATCTGAGTACTTGAGTAATATCCATGGGCTCTGGTACTTCAAATTATATTGACGGTACTAGTTCTTAGGTACGCAAACGTATCATTAAAGATACGGGATGATTAAGGGAGAAATGAAGAAAAGTCACACAAACAGCCCGAGATTGTTCGTTTAATGCAAATGCGGGAACGAACTTTGACAGAGGCAACTGATAACTTTGTTCTACTCACGGAAACCAATTATATGATTATGTCGTAAGTTATTTCTAATTACATCGTTCTAAAAGCGACCTCGACCCCTCTCCCCTTCTACCCCTTTGCCTGCAGTACGTGATACAGCGTAATGGTTTGCTTCCCTCAGCGGAGTTTTATAGCGTCCTAGCCAGCTCAAAGAGACTTTGCGCATGTACTATTTCTTTTTCCTTTTTCTCTTTTTTTCGATCGTCCGTATACTTTTTTTTCGTTCGATGTGACAGGGGACCATGCAGTCAATACCGTATAAAGCGCGAGCTACGTGACATGAATAATTCCGTCCGCGTTAAAGCGTGACGAAGTCGCCGCCAACCAGTCGGTAGACGGGCAAGCAGCAGACATGCAGGCAGGCAATCGCCTAACACGAAGAGCCGGCGGTTTTGCTTCTCGCGAACGATCAATTAGGCTTTCGAGGGGCGAGCGTGATGTAAGTTTCGCGCCGTTGATCTGATTTCTTGGTCGCGCTCTTTCGGTGCTTTACGGGGAAGGGAGAAGGAAAAATGAGAACGAGGGGAAAAGTGGTCGCGCATTTTCTTCGCGACACTGTACAAAATATTGTCTCTCTCATAGGATAAACTCGGGTATTATGGCCGTATCGGAAAGATGGCCATAGGCTGTAATTTCTCTAATAATTGCAAAACACTACGTTTGTGTAATCAGTCATAAAGATAATTGATATTTATCGTGGTGTATGTGCGTACATTTTTCAAAATAGCAAGATTATGAATATTATACTATATTTTCATTTTCGACTACATGTAAAATTTCTCATGTGTCCACTAAAACTCCACTAAACATCGAATAAATTACAGTTAAGCTATCGCAATCAACGTTAGATACACAGAGAGAACGATTTGTTGAATCAAATAAATGTTTCTTTGGAATAGCCCAATAAATTTTTTGGTTGACACAACAAAAATATTTCTTTGGAATTAAACCGCAAATAAATATTTTTGTTGCGTCAAATAAAATTTTGTTCGATCAATCAAAAAATTTGGACTATTCCAAAGAAGCGCTTATTTGATTCAGCCAAATTGTTCTCTCTGTATATATAAAGTAGTATGTAAATTGTAATATGTAAAATGTAATATAACATGCATTTTTATTTTCGTTTTCACTATTTGTTTATAACTACTATTATAACCGTATTTCACTCATATTTTGGGTAAGACGGCTCACTATCATTTTAACATTTATAAAACGAATGTTGTTATATTTAAAAAATTACTTTCAATATTACAATAATTAAATCTTATGTGCAATATGTTTTGATAAAAAATTGGGTTTAAGTTTTGTATTTCTGTTTTATATGTGTATTATATTTTTCACAAATAATATATATTAAATATCCTATACCAAAATGAATATGTCAAATTATGTTTTTTTCATTATTTTATAAAATAATAGGTGCAGAATCTTGAATATAAAATATGTATAGGTCATCTATTCCTTATACCCATCTTGTCTTAAAAATTTAGGTAAGATGGCCGATGCTCATGTTTCGAAATTTTTGTAATAAATAATTTCACTGAAGTACTTTCCTTTTAACTCTGACGGGATTATGTTCTGCAGGCTTCAGTGAAGTAATGTGCCAAACGCTATTAAGAAATAACAATAAGAAATATATTTTTCTTTGCATTTTAAAAAAGCATGGCCATCTTATCCGAGTTTACTCTAATCGTGGATTAAATTTTACCATGGAGTGGCTGTTCCGTCGTTTCCCCGCGCGCGACCGTTATTCATGAAAAACATCGGGGGGGCGCAAAATGTATCCTGTATACGTAATCTCGTTATGAAATATGGCAGAACGTCGTTTAGTTCGCATGTTGCGTAGCACGCCCGACAAGTATTTAAAAGCTGCGTACGCCGTTTGATCGCCGAAGGGCGTGAACCCGTGTGAACTCGTGTGGTTTCGCCGCGCACGAATAAACGAAAAATGACTGGTGACTGTGTATGTCGATTAGGTCGTCGAGCTATTATTCATCCGCGACGTGTTTGCCGCAAGTACGAGCGCCGCGACGCTACGCTTACGAGGGATCCATTAATGCACTCGCTCGTTCGCTCGTTCGCTCGCCGCGCGTCTTTTCCGGCGTTTCCGCTCTGTTTCGTTTTCTTTATTCTCCCTCTTCCTTTTTTTCTGGCCGCTTTCCTCCGCGAGAAAGCCTCGATCGGGGTGGGGGAGGAGGCGGGAGACCGTCCGCGTACGTCTGGTATCGATATTTCAAAGGTAACGAGGCTGCTCGACCCCGGTGCGGAAAATAGCCGCGCCGATAAGTCGAAGGGGATTAATATTCGACGACGAAATTCGTCACTGTCGACCGCAGGTCTCCCCCTTTCCAGTTAAGCGATAAGTAGATATTCCTTTTGAGCGCGTTTCGTTTTAACACAACCCTGGGTTGTCGACTCCGACATTGCTGCTGATGTTTATACTGAACCGGAAACGGACGATGTTGGAGAAGTCGTCGCGCGCTGTAATTGCCGGTGATCGAACGCGATTTTGCCATTGATATTTTCAGTAACCGAAAACATCGCTCACAGAGACGTGCGCGGAATTTAAGTTATTTATATTTTACAATTTACTCATTGTGTGCTTCCAGGTTGTTATTTAATAATTCTCATTGCTTTCAAGTTCATTATCTCTCTAAAAAAATAGCGTGTTTTACTAATTTAATTAAAGTACATCGCGAGCCCGCCATGTTTCCAGGAGAGTCGAAGGAACACGTATAAATTCGTTGAAATACGATTTGCGTGCCGGTAGTAGATATATCCAACTACGCCGCAGGCTTTCCAGTGTTTCAGACCCGCAACGAATATTATTCATGATATTGCATTCATAACTTATCGTGCGAGAACGAGTACCGCGATCGAGGATGGGAATTCGTACGTGCAAAAATTCCGCCCTAGAACAGCGGGCGACGAGAAAAGGAGGGAGGAAGGGAGAGGGTTGCCTGATGTAATATAAGTTGTACGAAAATTACAGAAGCCATATGTCGCCCGGGAGTGCGCACGGAAATCTCGCGAGAGCTCGCCATCTACCAGATGCGTGTGAAGAGTGCAGCGTTTGCTTTATAGATCCGTCGCGGATAAGCGACGACGGGGAAAAATTTGCCGCGGATACACACATGCAGGCAAGGAGGAGGAGACAGCAGCGGTTCCAGCGATTGCCGGATCTGCAACCTCCGCGAATTCAGAAAGTCTAGCACTCAAGGAGAGCACAGCTCGCGCGTATAAATTTTTCAAGACCTTCCCAGATGCAGCACAGATTGTAATTAGAAGTCCAAATTTGTCCGAAAGATAGTTATTCTATTACGATATCGATTAGGAGTTCCAACCTTGTTCCACAAATATGGATTACATGTTTCGAAATAGAAATACTATTACTTGCATTTTTTTCAATTGGGAACATCGATGATATCAAACAAGGAATTTCACTTTTATATTAATAATTTTTTCAATTTTTACACTTGTAATATTATACTAATAATTTTTATACTAATCATTCTGTTATACTCTAATAATTTTATACTAATAATTTAATCAATAGAAAAAGAAAAGAAATAATTTTTAAAACACTATGAGTATTTTATTGAATAATGAAATTATTTAGTAAGTCAGCATATGTTTCATTTAATTCTAAAATGAAAAGACTAGAAAGAATATTGAGAAAAGGTTTTCCCTTTAAGATCGCATATATTCGAAACATTTCCGTATGGAAATATTCCAAATATTTCCAAGTTAGATTTTATTAGATTACCCAAATTGGTACATTGTATTGCAATATCAATCAGGAATCACATTTTTATTCCAACTATAGAACATTTTCTGAAATCTAATTAGAATCAATTTCGATTTATCCAGTAAATAAAGTTGCGATTTTAAGTGCGAAACACAAAATGGATTCTATTTACTTTGTTCATCGTTTTCCCAGAATTTTTTCGATTTCTATTCTATCCTTTTATATCCATAATGCTGGTTGGTTGTCTCTCTTTGCCACATAGCAGCTTACTTTATCGATTGAGATAATGTATTAACGAGCTTGACAGTTCGTGGTTAAATGATTCGCGGAAATTACATATTTTGACAGACTAGTTATTTATGCATTACGTGTATGAGTTCGTTATTAATTTGTATCTGCAAGACAAAGTAGAACATTATTACATACCGGAACACGATTTCAAATTTCTAATAATAAAGCCTAATATCGGGAAGATATTGTGTTAGAGAGAGAATAGTCAATTACAATGTACAATTAGTAATTTTATGATTAACAATATTTAGTAATTTTATATTTAGAAATTTTAAATATTTTTCATAACAAAAAGAATATATATGTGTGAATATAATGAGAGAGAAAGAGAGAGAGAAAATAGAAGAAAAAAGAGATGTATAGAAAACAAAAAAGAAAAAAGAGAAAAGAGATGTATAGAAAACAAAAAAGAAAAAAGAGAAAAGAGATGTATAGAAAACAAAATATAAAGATAGCAAGGGATATAGAGATAGGAAAGTAAGGAGTAACGAATTGGAAAGAAGAGAATTCAAAAAAAAGAAGAAACTGAAAAGGAGAAACCTTTTTTAAAATAAATTATAAATGTTTTAAATAAAATTATAAATATTTTATTTTTACTACAATTGTGTAAAACTTTAACATCGCATTAAATATTCGAATATATTGTAATTATTTACAATTGACAATCGGTAAGTTATAAGAATAACCATGTACAATAGTCTATATTTTTAATATATTTAATATATTTTTTAATATATTTTTTATTAATAATAATAAATAATTTTATATTTAAAAATTTGTAATATTTTTCATAACAAGAAGAATATATATGTGACTGGAAAAGAGAAGAGAAAGAGAAAGAGAAGAAGGAGAGAAAGAGAAGAAGGGGATGTATAGAGAGAAAAAAATAAAGAAACAGAAAGAGTAACGAGAAATTAGAGAAAGAATAAATTGTAAAGTCATGTGAAAGAAGAAAGAGAAACTAAAGATAGAATAAAAGGAGACGGAGATAACAGAATAAAAGAATGTTAAAAGAATATTAAATTTTAATATATTCTTAATATATTTTTTAAAAGAACTGACTTTTTACATTTCTATAAATTATGAAAATATTTACTTTGTTATTCTCTGAATTTTCTGATTTTCTCATACTCTTTCTACGTATCTTTTATTCCGTCGTTTTCTTCTCTTTTTATTCCATCTTCAGTTTCTCTGTTTTCTTTCACATAACTTTACAATTTATTCTTTTCTCTAATTTCTCGTCTTTTTATCTCTTTACTTTTTTCTATACATCCCCTTCTTCTCTTTCTCTTCTTCTCCTCTCTCTCTCTCTCTTCTCTCTTTTTTCATTCTCATATATACATTCTTCTTGTTATGAAAAATATTAAAAATTTTTAAATATAAAATTACTCATTATTATTAATTACAAAATTATTAATCTTTTATTCTGTAGACTGTCCTAACACAATATTTTTCCGATATATTATGCTTTATTACTGAAAATTATAACAATATCTTTCGCATAAAACGCGAATGCATAAAACAACTAATCTGTCAAAATACGTAACCTCCGCGAAATGTTTAACCATAAACTGTCGAAGTGCCAAATATCGGTAATGCACTATCTGAGTAATGAAGTTGTGAGGTGGCGATGAAACAACTAATTAACATCGTGGGTAGAGAAGGATAAAGTAGAAATCAAGAAAATGTTGAGAAAACTTTGGGCCGAATGGGCAAAATCGAATGGAATCTGTTTTAGTATCCCACTTACAATTGCAACTTTATTTATTTGGGAAATTAGAATAGATCACAATTAGATTCCAGAAAATTTTAGGATAAGAATGGTAATCCCAATTGATATCGAATACACCGGTTTGGGACAAGTTGGAGTAATCTGATCGGAATGTACGCAACACTTTGGAATGTTTGGAACATTTCTACACGAGTTATAATTATTGCAGGAAATCGTAGGATCCCAATTAGACCCTAAGAAAACTAAGAACCCTAAGAAAACTAAGAACCCTAAGAAAACTTCTATGTCAGTAAGTCTTTAGGCGCGTCAATCAAAGGAGTTTCGCATGTGGATCCCGCAGATAACACGACGAAATGATTTATCCGGCCGTGAAAAACAAATAAACGTATTCCAACGTCGTTTTGTATTCCGACGAGATCGCTTCGCGCCGCGTCGACATCGAACTATTTAATTTTTATCGGTGCGCGATGACCGATCGAAATACGGGTTTTTGCCGAGGACACAGGCGGTTGTGCTGAGCGAATAATTTCAATTGCAAATGCGTCTCGTGATTGATACCGCACGTGGATCAGTCGGCCGCATTTCCCAGCGAAACGACGACCACTGCTATATACACATGTGTGTGTGTGTGTGCGTGTGCGTGTTAGTATGTACATGCCCATGTGTTTTTGTACATGTACGCTCTCCTGACACGCGAGCGCGCACGCATATGAATAAATTCATAATGTTCAGAGAGAGAGAGAGAGAGATAGAGAGAGAAAGAAGGAGAGAGTAATGCGTGGCGCGCGGGGCACTTTATCGCGGTCGCACTCCGCGAACGACGGATAAGATTCGCGGATAATATTCGGCATGCGTGTTACGCCACGTGGAATCCGGCGTCTAAGGACGCAAATGTGCGCGCGCGTACCCTCGCGGCTCTTTCCTCGTCACTTCTTTTCTCTATTCGGGGCTTTTCGGAGAAGATCCCGTAACTCTCCTTACCGCTCGATTGAGTATGCAGCTCGCAAAGTCAGGGAGGCTGCAGTACATCGCGCGTATCCTGTGCCAGTGGCGCCTAATTCCGGGAATCCTGTAATCTTCCGGACTTTCAAATATGTATGCACGTGCGCACACAGACTCATAAGCATACATGGAGACGCGTACGTAGCCGCGTATACATATTTGGTGCACGTGCACGCCAAAGACGCAAATAATTTGAGATCAAAGGTAGACAGAAGGCGAGGAGACCGGCAAATGTTAACCCGCGAATTTACTTAACGAGCGCAAACCACCGCTTTTAAGACGCTGCGATAATATTTAACGTCTACGTTAATATCGCACGGCAAATAACGATTCTCCGTGATCGTTTACGAACGATTGCGTCCCGGGACCATTCGCTCGCTTCGCGCGCGCAATCAACGACTTAAACACGATGAGTAAGTCAGTTTTATTAGTTCTTTCACGGACGCGCGCAATAGTTTATCAAAGCGAAACGCAATCGAAATATGTAAACGCGGGTGATTCGACGTAATCTATAATTCCTGTTTCAATCATACTTCCCTTGTTGGATTTCCACATGGAAAAGAAAGATTCTGCTGTCATAACTGAGAAGTTCGCTTTGCCTAGTAAATCTATAGCCGTAACAGATAACCAGTTTGCTATATTACAGTGACAAACCCACCAAGCTGCATACGATTTGTGCTTATATCTAGTAAAATTTGAAGTTATATCACGGCAAATTTGTTAGCACAGCAAAGATGATTCTATACACTGTCGCAACTAATGAAAAATATTGTTTAATATATGCAACTAATTATTTTGCTGTTGTATTAATGAAATTTGGTATATTAACGATTTTCAACACAGCTAAATCATCGATTGCTCCAGCAGTAGAAATTGACTAAAGCAAAGATGCACATTGAAATGTCGCGAATATTTACTCCCTGCTATCATTCAAATAATGAAATAAAAGTAAATACATTCACATAAAGATACAAATAATTTATATCAATATATTATATCACTAATACATACAGTTATTAATATAAAAAAGTAAACTTAAATTGCGCAACGCATAAGAATATATTTCTCATTACGGTTATTCGCAGACTTAATGGAGATGCACTTATTCGTAAAATACAAACCAAAATATTTCTTCATTATTTATTAAATACTCGCATAAATTATTTAGCAAAATTAATGAATTTGTTTCACAAACTTCAATTAGCTCGAAATACGAAAAGACTTGCGGCAATAACTAAGATAATATCAATAAAAATGGCAAAATTTGTGGCAATAACTAAGATAATATCAACAAAATTCTTTCCCATAGAAAGAGAAATCTGCAAAATCACCTAAACCATTTTCTTCCATGCACGACTGCGCGTAAACTTGGCTCGTCGAACATTGAGATCCTAACGCGTGCGTACACACGATTTTCAAAAGAGGATTCGCGTAATCCGTTGAAATGTTCGTCTCGCAATAAAAAGCACGTTCTCTATTTTCATATCTTCCGTCGCTCGTCGTGGCGTGTGCGCTCGTCCATTGGCGTTATAATCAAGTTGAAATGTTACGGCAACGAGACACTCTACGCATTTATAGCAAGCGCGAATGTACATTTTTGCCTCGCAAAAAGCCGCGACGCTCAGACATTCAGCACTCCGGTCGCTTAAATATTTAATTCGGCCGTGTATATCGGCAGCTACGTGCTCTTGAAAGATACTTACAACTTAGAAGCATTACCGTGCTGTAGGTCGAAGACGCGAGGGCTTCGAATAATAACGAGGAAAAAAACTGAGAAAAATATTTTTGCTAATTTAACAAAATACTAGTACGCTCAACAATATAGGACAGCAAACAATTCCATTATGGAAACAAACAATTTGTTGCTTTGAATTTGTTGTTGTAGCAACACTTCTGTAATAGATACAGATGCTATGTGCAGTTAATCTAACAAATCATAAATTTGATTTGCTAGCAATGCAGAGATTAGAAATGCAGAGATTAAAAATGATGTTCAGCATATCAGTTATATTAACAAAGAAATGTTTCTTTTCGCAAGAATTTGGGAAAAATCTTTTCGATTTAATAGCAATACTATTGAAAGTAATACTGGAGTTATTAAAAAAAGGAAAAAACTGAGAAAAATATTTTTGCTAATTTACAAAATACTAGTACGCTCAACAATATAGGACAGCAAACAATTCCATTATGGAAACAAACGATTTGTTGCTTTGAATTTGCTGTTGTAGCAACACTTCTGTAATAGATACAGATGCTATGTGCAGTTAATCTAACAAATCATAAATTTGATTTGCTAGCAATGCAGAGATTAGAAATGCAGAGATTAAAAATGATGTTCAGCATATCAGTTATATTAACAAAGAAATGTTTCTTTTCGCAAGAATTTGGGAAAAATCTTTTCGATTTAATAGCAATACTATTGAAAGTAATACTGGAGTTATTAAAAAAAGGAAAAAACTGAGAAAAATATTTTTGCTAATTTACAAAATACTAGTACGCTCAACAATATAGGACAGCAAACAATTCCATTATGGAAACAAACGATTTGTTGCTTTGAATTTGCTGTTGTAGCAACACTTCTGTAATAGATACAGATGCTATGTGCAGTTAATCTAACAAATCATAAATTTGATTTGCTAGCAATGCAGAGATTAGAAATGCAGAGATTAAAAATGACGTTCAGCATATCAGTTATATTAACAAAGAAATGTTTCTTTTCGCAAGAATTTGGGAATAGAATATGAGGACACACGGAGTAAATTTTTGTAAAATAATGTAGCATATTAATGATAATAATTTGCAAGATTTGTATTGCGCAATTGGGATATGTTCAATGATGCCAAAATTTATATATGACAGCAATGAAGAAATAATTTAGTCAGATATGTGAGATGCTTTTAGAGGATAAAATAATAGATATATCTAAAATATATACACAGAGAGAATTGATTGAATCAAATAAACACTTCTTTGGAATAGTCCAAACAAATTTTTTACTGATCGAACAAAATTTTATTTGACGCAACAAAAATAATTATTTGCGGCTTAGTTCCAAAGAAATATTTTTGTTGTATTCAATCAAAAAATTTATTTGGACTATTCCAAAAGAAACATTTATTTGATTCAACAAATCGTCCTCTCTGTGTATGAATAGAAGAGTTCATATATAAATAAAGTTAATACAATGCAACACAGAAAGAGAAAGATATACAAATTATCTTTGAAATCAGTACACTGGAAGAAAAAATATCTCTTAAAATGTGTACTAATAATATATTTACTTAAATCTAAATTCCTTTATTCAAATAGAATAAACAATTATTTTCATGAAAAGCTAAAATTTTCTCTTAAAATTTTAAGGAGATGCCGGAGTCGATGACGAACACGAATAATGACGATATTGATAACACAGAGACTATCATCACTAACACAATCATACTATCCTTTTTGTATTTCTTGTATATGCAGAACTTACATAAATGTATTGTTTCGTTTTATCATATTTATCATATTTAGCGGGAGACCTAACCATGTATATATAGAAATATTTCTGTAAATCTGTAATCTTTTGAATATTTTTAAGCTTCTGATGAATTTAAATGCGAAAATGAAGTGATGTTCTTCAAAATTTTTGTGTTTGGAACATCCACACTATTTTTCAAGCTGCGGAACTGTTGGATTAAATAAATATTACGCTAGCTGATAGCTTGAGATTTTACATTTAAAATTTTTGTTCTCGTTTTCGTCGCATATTGAGCAATGCTCCTATTTATTTATTACTTTTATTGCGTAAAAGTAATACTTATATTTTACTTACAAGTAAAAATTTTACTTACAAGTAAAAACTTTTACTTACAAGTATTACTTTAAAAGTATTATTTTATAAGTAATATTTATATAAGTAATACTTGTAAGTAGTATTTATAACAATCAATTTGTACAATCAATACGACGTAAATTTTGCAGAAAAATGTCAATATACTGTCGATAAAGTTTTTAGCTTCAGCATCTTCTTAAATAGTGCGTGTGTACGTAAAATATTGTGTCACAAAAAATGAATGGTTTCGAAGAAATAGATCCGGTATTTATGTAATGATGATGCGTTGTTATTTCTATTCCCAAATTTATGCAGAAAGAAACATTTCTTAATTAATATTACTGATTTGTTGAACGTCATTTTTAATCTCTTCATTTCTAATTTTTGCATTGCTAGCAAATCAAATTTATGATTTGTTGGATCAACTACGCATAGCATCTGTATCCATTACAGAAGTGTTGTTACAATAGCAAATTGAAAGCAACAAATCATTTGTTTCCACAATGGAATTATTTGCTGTTCTATATTGTTGAGCGTACTAGTATTTTGTAAATTAGCAAAAATATTTTTCTCAGTTTTTTCCTTTTTTTAATAACTCCAGTATTACTTTCAATAGTATTGCTATTAAATCGAAAAGATTTATCCCAACTATGGTGCTGTTGACTAATTCTATTGACCAATTCTGTTGATTCAACAACATTTTTGTTCCGTGCAATATTTTGATTGTTAATTAATGTTTATGTTTTCGAGAAAAATTTTCCATGTGTCTCTAGGATAAGAAGACCCGCAATCCTTGTAGTAAAAAATCATTTTTGACAATACAGAAATGTTTGAACTTCTAAAACGTCGTCAACTGATTTTAACTTTTACTTCCAATCATCCGTTTCTCGTAAACTGCTTCATGGACAAAAGTCGTTTTGTGCCACTCGGGCTCTAACATAATGCACTTGTCGACAAGTACATCGGTGCGCTATCAACAAGTCGAAAGAACTTTTTTTTAAATTACAAGTTCACGCGCATGCAAAATAGGTGTCTCGCTACTTCGGTTCTCTTAGCGCCTCAGAAGCAGGGAGCTTTCTTATTATCATGCCGCTGGCGTCATCTTCCCACGAGCGATGTCTGCGCCGGGAAAGTTGGCGGACTCGGACGTCTTCATCGTCGTCAACTTCCATCAGCCGGCGCGCAGATCGTAAAGTCGGATTAAAGATTCGTATCTTGCTTGTCACAAGCGAATCTAAGCGAATCCTCCCGGGGGCCACTGATCCTCGCTCGCTCGCAGTTATGACGCCCCCGAAGATCAATCCGTTTGTCTTTCCGGCGCGTTTGTCAAAGACGTTTGTCCTGGGACGCGATGCGGATGCTAACGAGTTCGCGCAATGCCGGGCTGGGAATCGCGGGCGCTCGCGCACCCGCCCGATTCCTCGGCAACAGTTTCGACGTTTCTCGCGCGAGTTGACACGCGTATTCACACGTCGGGTGCATCCGCAGAATGCTGCCGTTCTGACGTGTGTCCTCCGAGCAAACACGAAGCAAACGCGAGCGAACGCGAGGGCGAGGGCGAGGCGAGGAGGCGACGCGTCGCGTCGCCGCCGTCTCGCATGCGCTCGATTCCTGCAGGTGCGACATAACAGTGGCCGAATATGCCGTTGCGCAACGTCGCGGAGCACGCCACCCGCGTATAATCGAGCGCGCACTGTACCACCGCAAGACGCGAGATGTAATTTACGGACGCGTTTCGCGCGGCGAAAACGCGGCCGTCAAATAGGCGGCCGTCGCGGCGCTCCGGAAGACGCGCCAGCCAGATTGTTGAAATTCCTCGGTGCGAGACTCCTCCGTAGCGCGCGCGCGCGCGCGCATGGGCGCCCTGAGGGCGCAGAGACGGGAGAAATCCGGCGAAACGAAATTCACCGCTCGTCCTTTATTCTCGGATTCTGCACGGGCGGATCGGCACGACGCTATGTGTGTCGAGAAAGTTCATTTGGGAATAAGTAATATAGTTCGCAGAATAAAGAACAAGCCAAAGAGAGGGAGAGAGAGAGAGGAAATGGGAGAATATAGAGCGAATTATTAATATTAAACAACTCGATATAAATATACATGTATAATCCGGCCTCATACAATATTAATGGGCGTTTCCTTCTTTCTCTACGTGTTATCCTTCTTTAGCTCTCACTCTTTATAAACCATGTTGTCGAATACTCTTTCGTCAAATAAGCGGATAAGAATCTTTTCTCCCTTCCTCCCTCCCTCGAAACGATATTACGCGGCTATTTGCTTTGCGCAGTTTACTCTGCAAAGTCAATTGAATAATCGTTGTTCTACAACTGAAGGAAGAAGAGAGAAGAAAAAAACGGGAGAAAAAACTCCGCGGAATTTTGATTTATACGGTTACGCGCGCCGGAGCACGGTGATGTGGAGCGACGATTACCTAAGATCAACAAAAATTCGTACCATCCGACGGATTGCCCCTTCGCTCGGCGTGACTCGTCATAAATGATTATTACGAGAAGATATTTCCATAGAGGGTTCAATATCGCCCATCTCTCGATTCGCGGAAGTTCTTCCCGAGCTCTTATATCTGAGAGACGATTGAAATCGACTCTTACCGGCGGAACGATAAAATCTACATTTCACATGGAACGCCCGCTGCTATTGCGAGAGCCGCCGTCTATCCGCTTTTAAATTATCACCGCGCCATCATTCTGGCGGACGCGAGATAGGCAAAGCGTGCAAATTAGCCATGAGAATTTGCGGGAACGCGAAGCAGCTGTATCGCGATCGGATTCAAATTCAGACCGCCGTCGATGAGATCTGACAAATCCTTCGCTTCGCCTCGTTGTCGCACATAGGAAAGATCGTGTAACAATTTTATCGCGACGAGGAACCGTCGAGGTGCATTAAGCGCTTCGTTGCTTGCGCTTGTTCGTGGATTTTCGAACAATAGCGACAGCAGTGGCGAACGACGCGCGTCTATCCGGTGCAGTTATTCGCGAGCTCCTTTCCTTTCTT
>NW_022639452.1:4405324-4410282 GCF_010583005.1 Odontomachus brunneus
CGCGCGCACGCTCTCTCTCTCTCTCTCTCTCTCTCTCTCTCTCTCTCTCTCTCTCTCTCTCTCTCACTTCACGAAAAACTTGGACTCACTTCGCGAACAGGGGCAAGCTATAACTCCGTAAAGAGCGCCACTGTGTGATTACAGACAATTTAAAATTGATTACACCTTGGAGCATTGCACCCGGGAGGGAAGTCTTTGAATGGCAATAGCGACTTCCGGCCCACGGGAAATCGAACGTCACAAGCGAATACGCCCGGACAAAGGCACCGTAGGATTACAGAGTCCCTCAAAACGAACTGGCCGTTGTTACGCGGCAAGATCGTTAACTTTATAATGACACAATTGATAAGAAGACCGGACCGCGTCCCGCCGATACGGGTCAGTGGCCGATGGAAGAGCCAAGCTCTTTTATACGGATCAGAGACTCTCAAATAAAATCCTATTGTTCGTGTTTTTGAACCGCTTCTGTCTTTCCACGATGTTTGTTTCGTGATGGTATCGGAAATTTAGCGCCGTCTATTAATATAGTTGTATCGTGAAACGAGTTTCGTGAGAATTTGATAAAACTCGCGCCACATACACAGCAAAATATTATTTAACTGTTTGTGCAATTAAAAAATATTTACTTTTTGAGAGCTAGGATTTTTGTAATTAAAGTTGATATTTTCTATATGTGTTTTTTGAAACTAATGTGCTATTTTTTACTTTTATTTTTAATATCTTCTAAACATACACACACACACACTCTCTTTCTCTCCATTTTTACATGTGACAGCATGAATAAATAATTGAAAGTTATGATTCTCGCTCGTATTTTTATCATATATCTTTAATTTAAAATATCTTAGAAACTACATAAGATAACGCCGCCTAATTCAAAGCACGTTTTATTAAAAAAATAATCTATTACAATATATGCCAAGATCGAGATAATTCATATTGTATAAGTATTTTTGCAGATACACCACATTTATATACATTTATTTCATTATCTAAGTAATAAATGTTAATTTGAAACGAAATTGGAATAAATATATGCAGATCTCACAGTTGGAAAGGTCGTACAAACGTTAAAGTTTCAGTGAACGCAATTGTTTCCAAGAAGTGGTAGCGCTCGAGCAGCGAGCTTGCGCTTCGAAAAACAGATACAAGAGATAAGAAAGCATGCAGCTAGTAGCTTAAACATTTTCACGACACGTGATAAAAATTGGCTAGTAGGAATGACATTCCTGTATACATATAAGGCGAGAGCGAAGTGACAATCTCTTGTCTGTAACAATAGTCGTTATTTGAAATTTGCTTCAAGTGAGATAGATTTGAATTTAGAGTTAGATGTGAGTTTCTCAGCTGTAAATCACGATTACAAATATAATATCAAATATAATACAAGTAAATTATAAATATATTACAAATATATTGCATAATTTAAATAAAAATTTCAGATCTGAATATCTCAGAACAAGTTTCAAGTAACGTCTATTAGTATGATATTTATGCTGCAATTCTAAGAAAATGTACGAATAAATTGTAAAATCGTAAAGTCGTAGCTTACGAAACAATCGTAAGAAGCGAAGTTACAATTTTACGTAAACCATAATTCTATACCAACATCTGTACCACACATCTTTACATGTCTACACGGAAAAAAATAATCTGTTGCAGCGGCAAACTAATTTGCTACATATGGACACTTAAGTATAATTTGTTATGTTAGCTACTTTTTCTTTGTTGCAGGAACCTATTTTCTTGCTATGATAACAAGAAAGTCTATTTCTATAGCAAGAAAAGTGGTTAACGTAGCCAATTTGCTACAGATGGACAACTAAACATAATTTATTGCTTTAGCTACTTTTTTTGTTGCAGGAACAGATTTTCTTGTTATCATCGAAAGGAAATTGGCTCCTGCAGCAAATAAAAAGTGGCTAATAAAGTAAATTACGTTCAGTTGTTAATATGTAGCAGATCTTTTTTTTTCGTGTACGCTTGGTAACTTTTGGGTAGAGTTCACTTAATATCGAAAAATAGTTCTATACATCATATAGACCAATAAGAATCTATTTTTAAGTGCTCTAACGGGTTTGTAACTTCATATGCATCTTAACGCTTTAAGGCGAATAATTCATGGAACATTCTAGTAACTTTTTTTTTAATGAAATATTGTCAAAAACATCCTAAATAGCACATTTATAAGGTTTCAACTACCCGATCCTAAGTAGTCTCTATTGGTACTAGTGATACTTAAAGGGTTAACTTATTAGCCGATTTACGAAAAATCGTATACAGAAAAAAAAGATTTGCTATATATAGACAACTAAACATAATTTTCCGTGTTAACTACCTTTTTACCTGCAGAAACAGTATTTTGTTGCTAGGATAACAAGAAAACCTATTTCTGCAACAAACATGTAGCTAAAGCAGTAAATTATATTTAGTTGTCCATCTGTAGCAAAGGAGAATATGACTTTTAAGCGATTTGGAGACCGCTAGGTGAACGCAAATTTCCTATTTTTTCCTTCGTATTTTTTCTCTTAGAATTCAAAAATCGATCTTAAAATTACGCCAAGTAAAAGGAAAAATAGTTATAGACATTTAAACGTTGATTTTCCCTGAAAATCATGCATTTTCCAACACTACCATCTTAAATATCTTTGACCTTTTTAGAGATGCTAAATCTTACGTTATATAGGAAACTTATTTTCTCAAAACTTGATAATGAACCTTTGACCTTTTTAGAGGTGTTAAATCTTACGTTACATAGGAGACTTATTTTCTCAAAACTGATAATGATATAAGAATATACTATAAGCAGCAGAAAAAAAGTAGCAGTTAATTAAAAAAATATTAACGTTCAAAATACGTGATTTTGTAATCCAGCGTGAATATGCTCGAGAAGAGGCTCCTTATATGCTTCCGTTTATTAACGCTCTGAGTGTTGGAAAATACATGATTTTCAGGGAAAATCAACTTTAAATCAAATTTAAATGTCTATAACTATTTTTCCCTTTACCTGGCGTAATTTTAAGGTCGATTTTTTAATTCTACGGGAAAAATACAAAGGAAAAAATAGAAAATTTGCGTTCACCTAGCGGTCCCCAAATCGCATAAAAGTCATACCCTCTTTTGCTGCGTTAGCCACTTTTTTTCAAGCCTTCACTGTAGAAAAAAATTTTCTTGTTATCATAGCAAGGAAATAAGTTCCTGCAACAAATAAAAAGTAGCTAACACAACGAATTATGTTTAACTGTCCATATATAGCAAATTAGTTTGCTAATGCAGCAAATCCTTTTTTCCATGTAGATATACAAGTGATCGGATAAGATACACACATCGAATCTAGATCTACTGATAAGTTCTCATGAGTCTTACAACAACAAATTACGAATCTTACGATTCTGTTTAGAATTGCAGGATTAGTATCATTTGGTTATATCAGACGAAAAGAGTCGCGCATTAGCGTATAGCGTATAGCATATAGCAAAGATGATTGGCATATACTATTTATTCTTCTGTGTTGCGTTTTGTTTGGAGAAATAATTTTCCGAGAGAGAAATCCAGCAAACGCATTGTTGGAAGTTTTCAGAAAAAGAGCCAAATAAATTAGGTGATCATAATTTATAATATTATTGTACATCGATATAACCGATTTTATATCCGAAATAAAGAACGACGCGAAACTGAGACAAGACTTATTTTCTCTATTATAATGTGTATAACATGTGGTTTCTTCTATCTTTATAGTTCATTTGGATAAAGCGATCCATGCTTTGTTCTGTGTATATGTTTATCATTAATTGCGAGATTTCATAGTAAACAGCGAGTACCGATAATGTAACATCGATGTTACAATGTCAGCTCGATCATATGGTACGTTATACAACTGTTACATGTTATATAACATACTATATAATTGACATTGTAACACCGATATTACTGATACTTGATCTTTACTGGTAAATAAAACCGATTGATTCGAGAGCTGCAAGACAAGAAACTTAAACATATATGAAATAGAACCGAAACAGAATTTAAACGTTGAGATTACGAGTGTGCTGTACTGCTTGATAGGGATTATTATTATTTACAACATTTTACATTTTCGTAATGCGTTGTATTATCTTTATTTATATGTAGGCACTTGGATATGTGTGTATGTCCGCACGCGCGCGTATATGTGTGTGTGATGTTTTAAATATATCATTTGTTATCATAAAAGTATATTTTACATATATGTATATACAAATATTATAAGCATGAGAATATTATTTTAATTTTTCTTAATAACTTTCTTATTCATCTACGTAGTAGTTTAATAGAGATGCACATATAATAAAACGAATCATGTAAATATTAAAATATGTATATATATATATTTATATATATATTTTTAAGAATGGTAATGTTTGAAACGTTCGTTCAGGTAAATTTTATCCATTTTTAAGATTCTAGGATTGAAAAAGAGAAGTGATAAATTCATGCTCGTTCACAAACGCACAGCGGGATCAAAGCTGTCAAAACCTAATAGAAAATAAAACAAATTTTAATCACAGAAAAGTATGTCATATATATGCAATCAATAGAAGACACATCCATACATGCACGTTTTTTGTATATCAATATTTTGGCCTATTTTGTCATTTTGACTGTTATCGCTGATATCATCTGTCAAAGTTTGCTTTCTAAGCTTTTTAATTGTTAATAGGAAGATATACGAAAAATGTATATATACAAAACATGTTATTTCATATGTATATATTTTTTGTGTATTATTTTTCGTAAAAAAATTCGTAAAATTGGAAGTTCCCAAAATTATTGCATGAGACGGTATATACCTCTTCAGTATTTTAATTAAATATTTATATAAATAGTTAAGTTTGATTATTTATATAACGACAGAGAGAGAGAGAGAGAGAGAGAGAGAGAGAGAGAGAGAGAGAGAGAGAGAGAGAGAGAGAGAGAG
The DNA here is from genome assembly GCF_010583005.1 of Odontomachus brunneus. Taxonomy (NCBI): domain Eukaryota; kingdom Metazoa; phylum Arthropoda; class Insecta; order Hymenoptera; family Formicidae; genus Odontomachus; species Odontomachus brunneus. The sequence goes on from NW_022639452.1 coordinate 4,410,282, forward strand.
A
>NW_022639452.1:4410638-4416219 GCF_010583005.1 Odontomachus brunneus
GAGAGAGAGAGAATTATATTGTTTTAATTCTACATAACTTTAAAATCTGTGTTAGATCTATTCGCCTTTAATTACTACTACTATTACTACATTACATTGTTTTAGATTGATGTGAGTTTCTTACTACAACATCAAAATCTATTTAATATTTATTATCGTTCTCTTTGAAATTGTTTTCTTTAAAATTTATTTTATTTAATATATTTATTGATCGATAATATCAAAAAGAAATACTGTACCTTTGTGTATCTCTTGAAAAAATTTTATGTTTGATAACTTTCATTACACCTTTGTTTTATTATACTAATTTTTATAGTTTCTTTTATTTATAGAGGGAAAAGGGGTGTGGACTAAAGAGAATTATGTATTTCACAAAATTTTATATTTGAAATATTAAAACAACTACACCATAATAAATTAGAGTAATAAGTCGGGTACTTGAAAAATAAAATGGTAAACATGTTGTTCAGCATTTAGTCTTCCTGACTTGCATAAAAATTTTCACGATTTACATCAAATTTCAAAAAAGATAGAATCAAATGAAAAGGACAGATTTATTGAAAACAAAATGTGGCTTGAAGGCATAATATTTTTATCGAATTATTTAAATAAACTGGAATCACAATTGGCCGTCTTCAATAAAGTTTTATTAAAAAAAGAATCAAGCGACAAAGAACAACATTTGCAAGCTCATTACCCGACAAAAGTATTATTTTATGCAGTGCAAATGAGTTTATATCTATTTTTATGTTAACTTAATATTATTTTTATGTTAATAAATATAGCCAAATTTTAAGGAGAAAGTTATTTATACATAAATCAATTTTAGTAGTGTCGCACTTAAGTCATTAAAGCCCAAGAAAAAACCGCTAAGAATAGGCTTTCAAAAACCATCTAAATTAGGGCAAAACGCCGAAATTTGTTAAAAACTGAAAAAAAATTTGTGTTGGATTTTAAAATTCAAGATGGCGAACCAATATGTCGGGTCGAAAACTTGAAATTTTGACCTATTTGAGTGAAAATCGGTATAGAGGGGGTTTGGGATTCGCTGAGTATGAATATGCACTTATTTTTTCAAAATTCGTAATGGCGGATCCAATATGGCCGCTCAAAAATGCGAAAATTTGACATAGTTTTGTTATTTGGCGAAAAATCCAACCAAATTATAAGCTACTTTTCGAAGGTGTTTGTTTTGGGGCAAAACATCATACTTTAGCAGACTGTAGAAGAAAAATGGTTTTTTTACTTTAGAAATCAATATGGTGGCCAAACATTTTTAATTTTGATTTATTTCAATGAAAGTACGTTTTGAAAAATTTAGAAAAAATAAGTGCATATTCATACTCAGCGAACCCAAAACTCCTTCCTATATGGATTTTCACTCAGATCACTCAAAATTTCAAATTTTCGGACCGCCATCTTGAATTTTGAAATCCAACACAAATTTTTTTTTCACTCTTTAAGAAATTTCGACGTTTTGCCCTAATTTAGATGGTTTTTGAAAGCCTATCCTTAGCGGTTTTCTCTTGGGTCTTAATGGGTTAAGAAATGTTAGAAAATGATTTCTACCAACTTTAAGGTGTCCGACCGCGAAAGGGTCAGCTCGCGCAGGCTTTGCGACTACTTCTAGCCGCGGAAATTCTGCAGGGAAACGCCGAGCGGAGCAACGAGCAATCTGTTCGTATCTGTAGGAAAAGCGATGAATTATTAATTGCCTGTTGCGCCAATCGTGCGGCATAGTGATCGATCAAAAGCGGTGTCACTCATCAACAGCGTAGGATCCGCCCGTCGCTCAGTTCCGTGATAGCCATCGAGTCGGAACGGGGAAACATTTCGCCAGGTGCGCACACACATGGTGGCACTGGGTGCTACATATTTCTTTTTTCTCTCTCTTGTACTCAGCCTCGCATACGGCGCGAACAAGTGCAGTAAGTCCCGACCGAGTCCGGATTCCGTTATCGACGAGATAAGCCCGCGCGAAATCGATGCGCTCCAGTATCGACTCGTCCGGATGCGCTCCGATGCATTTCACGATGCACGGCCCGGAATCGCGTCCTCTCCTCCCTCACTTGGTCCTTCCACTTTCTTCTTCCCCACCATTCTCTGCCCATCCGCTTTCTCAACCATCTCTCGGGCTTTCGGCATCGACCGCGCCACTGTCGGTTCTTTTATAGTACATCGAGTCGTTTATCTTGCCGGTTTGCCCGGGTTCTCACCGTGGCTTGAGCTATACTACCGACGATTTGCGAGAACGATGCGTCACGTATAATTGGAGAAGTCGGGATTAACGTCGTCGAGAGAAGGATCAGACGCAAATAGAGGAGAAGCCACCGATCCGTTTTGACGCGTCTTCGCTCTCGCTCCCTCTCTCTCTCTTTCTCTCCTTTCCTTACCCCTTCCTCTCTCTTTCTCTCTCTCGTATTTTCCTAAATGTCAAGTATAAAACCATTACGTTAGAGGAGTTGTGTTCGTTACCGGTTTTATTGTTAAATTCGGCACGCACCGAGCTTCAACGTAGGAATTGCAAATATTTTATTAAAAAACCGGTATTCAATGAAGTCTGGCTTTTACGTTGATATAGTGGAATTTGTAATAATATTTAATATCGCAGCGATATTAAATGGTGGAATCAAACGACCGCGCGAAATACGTTTTACGCAAATGTCCAGTGCACGTTTCGGGAGGTGAGGCGCGTAATATTTTTATGACAATTACGTGCAGGTGGTATAGAAACGCCGTTAAAGTGAAATTTGATTTTCTCAGCGAATAGTTCGAAATGCAAATAATTTTAAAACGGCCAAACGTTCGCGTTGTCAGATAAGATTAAAATTGAAGTTAGTTTCTCGCAATCCAATCTACTTATGGATAAGATAATATGGGAATTAGAGACGGAGAAGTCGCCGCTAAGTTGAGAACCGCGGCAAATGTTCCTTTACTTACTTCTATCGAAGATCCCGAGGTCAATGAATCGGGTACTGCGCTTTCTTCGATCACGACCACTTTTTTTCCATCGAGGAAGATGCATCGTACGACCACTCAACAAAGACGTGACATAAAATCTCGCAATAGATCTCTTTCCCTCTCCTTCCTCCTCTCTCTTCCTTTCTCTATCTGTTTCTTGGTGTAACAAGCGGGACGGGGAAGAAATGGGAAGGAAACATATCGTTTAATGCACAGAGCAGTATTGCGCTCGCACCTCACAGCGTAACGATATTAACGAGAGTATAATTAGATCGCCGTCTCTCGTAAAACGTATTTCTCGTAGAACCTGATTTTACGATCCTTCGATCGTATCTCTTGATTTCACGATGCGCTTTCACGTTAACATCTTCCGACTCGATTCCCTACTTCCTTAACGAGAGAGACCGAAAATTTTCATGAATTGTGTATTTATACGTGATGGAAATTTGTTCCGCGCGCCATTTGCGCCACTTCCATATCGCGGAAACGTGCTGAATAACTTGTGTCATCGTGTCGACTGAAATAATTCCAAAACGTTTGCTCCATACGCTCTCTATTTTATTTTATGGTAGGGGCAAACATTTTCGTCTTAACATGCACAGAATACGAAAGAGTACGGCGCACTAGAAAATAAAAGAGAAAAGGGGAAAAATGAGCTGAGAGGAAGAAGGCAAGACAAAGTGAGGAAAGGCGAGTCGCGCCCTACGCGATTCTCGACGTGGCTCAATATTTATTCTCGGGTTGAACGCGCCATTGGGCTACGTCGTCGTACACATACGATGTATACATACGAGAACGACATCCTGCCATTTAATCGATAATCCGGCCGACTCCTCGTCCGGTCTTAAAGGTATCGCACTTCCGACCACAGAAGGAAGCACACTTGCTCTTCTCTCTCTCTCTCTCTCTCTCTCTCTCTCTCTCTCTCTCTCTCTCTCTGTCCTTTGCACGCGTTCACGATCGACGTTGGTCCGCAGTATTGACTTTCAAGGATGTCTAGTCGCGCTTGTCGTCAATATACATAGTGTTTTTACGATGCCTACGTAACGCGCCGTGTCGCTGCGACTTCGACGTACCTCCTTCCTGTTTCCAGAGCTCTCCCCCCTCACCCCTCGCCCTCTTCACATCCTTTCTCTTTGTATCACGATTCTCTTCTTCCACCAGGACGATCATCGATTTACGAGGGGATTTACAGTTCCCTCTGTAACTGTACACGCCCTTTTATTACATTATAAAAATAAATATCCGACGCGCGCGCGGAAGAGAGAGAGAGAGAGAGAGAGAGAGAGAGAGAGAGCTACGCGCGGAAGAACGACGGCGAAAGGAAAGGGGATGGGGGCCTCCTCTTGACGCGGGGTTTGCTCGTCGAATAAAAATAAAATATATCCATGGAGAGAATGTTTCGCGTGGCCGGTATCCATACGTCCGCACACCGTTACTCTTCTGGTGCAAGCGACAAAATGACGGCGAAATCACGTTGACGAGTCCGGCTCGTAGTTGTAATGCCTGCGGCAGATGTTCCTCGTTTTTTTTTTTTTTTATACACGTATATACCCCGAGGTTCGCCTCGCGATCTGGAATCTATCGATTAACGCTTCGTCCACTCTCGCGGGGGCATTTACCCCTTTATACCCTTGAGTATTACGGCTGTCACTTGCGAGTTTTAAGGCGATTTCGCGTGGGATCTAATCGTCCCGTTTAATCGTTTTTAATCTCCTTTAGAGCTCGCCCCGCGAAACGCCCCGGTGCCGGTTAACGATCCCCATAGCTGTCGCGATTCCTTCCGCCTCGCTCCCGACCCCCGACGTGCTTGCGCCGCGCGCTACGTGTACACGAATGTGCGAACAAACAAATAACCAACGACAAAATTGAGGAGCGCGATTCCGGCGCGCCAAACTTGGGCTCGCCAAGTTTTCGCTACGCGACGTCTCAGTTCCCCGCGTGATGTACTGAGCTGCCAGGGTATGATTTACCGGTGTTTGCATACGGTAGCCCCGGGTAAGACTCTCGGATACCGCCGAGTCCTTGTTGAATCTCGCGTTCCCGATAGGTCAGACACGGATTAATGTCGACATGTTGCGTTGGTCTTCCAGCCGCGCAGTTGTCGGATAACGAAAAGCGGCCGCGAGATGGACGCTCGCGCATAGTTTTCAACTCCAACGCAAGCTGCACCGCATTCAACACGGGATCAATCGTGGCGTGGGTTACGTTCGTGAACGGAAAGTGCCGCGATTGCGAATACCCTCCGGCTTGCCTGTTTGGGAGTGGGATTTTCGAAGCGCGGCCTGCGCGGCGATATTCTTTTACAGCTTCTGATCGAACGGGTGGAGAGCATGGGGTGGCGTGCCGACGAATATATTTGGCTGGCGCCACTAGCTCGATCAAGAATCGAGAAAACGCATCGCGGGAGAGGGATATGCACAACGATACATGACGGGAGTTGAGAGACGTCGGAGTAGAGCGTATGTAATATATCATAAAAGAGTGCTATGTGTCTGCATCGCTACTACCTGGAGAAATACCTGCTGGAGAAGGCATCGCGAACTCAAGTTGGATATATGAAGGATATTCAACTTCAAAATTCAAAAAGAGAGGATGAGAGAGAGAGAGGGGGGGGGGG
>NW_022639452.1:4416288-4429989 GCF_010583005.1 Odontomachus brunneus
GGGGGGGGGGGTGAATAGAGAGAATCTATCGGACACGAATCAGCAACATCCAGTATGTAAAGAAGATTGCGAAGTATCGAAGATCAATGGGAAAAAAATGGCCAAAGTTGTTTCGAATTCATGATCTCAACAATATTCGGTTGTACCGTTTGTTGCATAGAACGCCGTATTCATATGTGAAATCCGTGAAAGGCTCCTTTGACGAACACGATATTGCCGGCAAAAAATTAGCATGGAAAAAATAGTTTGGTTGATTCAGCAAGTCTATAGTTTGCTGGGCAAAATTAAACGTTATAGCTAAGCAGATTTGCTAATGCAGCAAAGATGTTAGGTGTGGAAGCAATTGTCAATTCGCTCATAAAGCAAACATATTTTTTATATTATTTCAATTACTGCAACAAATCTTTCCTCGTATCTTGATCCAATTGAAGTTTGCAAAACAAATTTATTAATCTTACTAAACAAATTATGCAATTATTCAGTAGACAATGAAGAAATATTTTTATTTGTTTTGCGGAGAACCGCACATCCATTAAGTCTGACTGCAAATATCCGTGCAATGAGAAATATGTTATTACGCGTTACGTAATTACAGTTTGCCTTTTTATGTTAATAACTGTATGTGTTTATATACATTAATAATATTTAATTACAGTATTTTGATAGTTGCAGCGTAAATATTCGAGACATTTTAATGAATATTTTTGACATAACAAACTTTCATTGTTGGAGCAACTAATAATTTAGGTACAATGAAATTCATTAATGTAGCAAAGAGTGCAGTCAAGTTTCATCCCTCTTCAATAGGATTTTCCAAAACTTTGAATATTCCAATAAATGGTACATCAATTTGAAATTTAAATGAATAGATATTATAAGAATATAAAATCTCAATATTATTCTTGTATTATTTCTCTGATAACGTGCAAAGTTCACGCCACGCGCTAGTATAACTGTCTATTGAGATTCCAATCTCTTGGGCTGTTTATTTCCCAAATGATTACGAGAATAATATCGAAACTTTGTATTCTTAGTCTACTCGACATAAATTTCAAATCGGCGTATCATTAATTGGAATATTCGAAGGTTTTAAACGAGGGACGAAATGTCTGTGGCCGCACTTTTTCTATTAATATAATAGCAAAAAGATTAGTTACATATATCGAGCTATATCTTCCATTAGATGTGGTGTAGAATCATCTTCACTACCATAACAAATCTGCTAATATCAAATTTTATTATTTATCATAAAATTTTATTAGTTAGAACCACAAATCTCACACTGAGAAAAATATCCAAATATATCTAATCGGAATATCCAATGCAAAAGTAACAAACGGATATAACCGACCAAATTATATATCCGATACAAAAAGTAATCGGACATATCTAAACGGATATCCGACCCATAAATAACAGTGTAACTATGACTGTCTTGACTGACCAGAATATAATCTTGTCGAGTGAACATAATCTTGTCACAAATATGACTCTGTATTCTTCACGATTTTACGACTTCTAGCGTAGACGAGCTTTATAATATTAAATTCAGCTTTAAGAATTAAGTACTCTTACTTATTAATTCATTAAGGCCCAAGAGAAAACCGCTAAGGATAGGCTTTCAAAAACCATCTAAATTAGGGCAAAACGTCGAAATTTGTTAAAAAGTGAAAAAAAATTTGTGTTAGATTTCAAAATTCAAGGTGACGGAACAATATGTTGGCCCGAAAATTTGAAATTTTGACCTATTTGAGTGAAAATCCGTATAGGGGGGGTTTTGGGTTCGCTGAGTATAAATATGCACTTATTTTTTCTAAATTTTTCAAAACGTACTTTCATTGAAATAAATCAAAATTAAAAATTTTTGGCCGCCATATTGATTTTTAAAACCAAAAAACCATTTTCCTTCTACAGTCTGCTAAAGTATGTTTTGCCCCAAAATAAACACCTTCGAAAGGTAGCTTATAATTTCGTTGGATTTTTCGTCAAATAACAAAACTATGTCAAATTTTTGGGCGGCCATATTGGATCCGCCATTACAAATTTTGAAAAAATAAGTGCATATTCATACTCAGCGAACCCCCTACACGGTTTTTTACTCAAATAGGTTAAAATTTCAAATTTTCGGGCCAACATATTGGTCCGCCATTTTGAGTTTTGAAATCCAACACAAATTTTTTTTTCACTTTTTAACAAATTTCGACGTTTTGCCTTAATTTAGATGGTTTTTGAAAGCCTATCCTTAGCGGTTTTCTCTTGAGCCTTAATGGGTTAATAGTTTAATAATCTCCTTTTCAATATTCATTTCTTGTAACACATTTACGTATTTCATCATTCATAGTGATATGTTGCACAAATGATATAAATTTCAATGAAGATCGACCATGTAGAGAAACAAAAGACGTCTTCGAGCTATCAAAGACCGTTTTGACCAATGAACGTGTTATACCAATGGATCTTATCGGTTATTGTTTATCATCGGATAATATACAATCGGATATTGCGCGACTGTTTTCTTTTTATCCAATTACATGCGACATCCGATCTTACCGTTATTTCATCCGACGAAATCGTGTTCCACACCCGATAAAAATTTACAACGGATATACAAAGGGCGACTAACTCCTCATCGGTAACCGCATTGTATCGGATAAAAGCATCTATCGCTTGATCGGATAGCAAAATCGGATAGCAAAATAAATTACATTACTTCATTGATTTATCCGATTAAAATTTTTCTCGGTGCATGCAGCTCTGCGACATGGTCATCGTAATACAGCGAACTAGCTGTCCGTATATTACGGCTACAGATCTGCTAGGCTAGCGAGCTTTTCAGTTGTCACAGCAAATCTTTTCTGTCCGTGCGGGTACCACAAATATCGACCGGCAGGAATGCAGGACGGCAAAAAAGCACGGCGAAGGGCTGCGGATATGTGCGCGTTCTTATCGTGACGCTGAATACGGTTATTGCCGTTCATACGTGCCGGCGTGCCGGCGACTAAGCCAAAAGTGTTGCATCTCGTGCGTGTTGCATCTGCGGTGTTGCAAACGCGGTGCACCGTTCCGGCGAGCGCGGATACGGGCGACACATCGCGCGCTGTTTTACGAGCCTGCACGAGAAGCGCGCGTTTAAGACGTCGGCGCGAAGTGTTTTGAGCCACAGTTAGCGGCTACATTCAGGCAGCGACTAACGCCGTGCAACTGTTCGCCACGGTGTTCTTCAGCTCGTTATAAAGTGCACACATGGATATTTTTGTCTTCACTTTACGTATCATGATGTTAGTTAAGTACGTTGCCATACTCAACAAATTGATTCTTTGATTTATTTCAAGTAAAAAAGTTCATATAAACATGTGACCTAAACGGCTTAGTTTCCGAAATACAGATGAATGTTTGCAAATGTTTGACGAAACGGTAAATTGCGTTGGAGATATCTTTCTGCATAAATATGCCTTGCTTCACGTAAGTTACCATTCGCACGACCGTAAACAAAGTGACAAAGTCAAAGTCATAAAATCAAAAATAGGCTTTAGTTCTGATGTTGCGGGTCAGTTAGCTTGTGCATGCGTTTTCGAGCCAAATTGTTTCAGTCAAAATCGGTTTCATCATGCCTAAGTTTACAAAATTTGAAATGGCAGATATGCACTTTGCCTACGGTCTTGCAAATGGTAACTCACGTGAGGCAAGGCGTATTTATGCAGAAAGATATCCCCAACGCAATTTACCATGTCGTAAAACATTTGCGAATATTCATCGCTATCTTCGAGAAAAGGGTTCTTTTGTAAGGAACACTGTTGATCTTGGAAAGCCTATGACAGTTAGAACACTAGTACTAGAGGAAGCTATTCTAAACGAAACAGATTATTACTACACGTTTAAATGTTTTTATTTCGGAAACTAAGCCGTTTAAGACACATGTTTATATGAACTTTTTTACGTGAAATAAACCAAATCGCTTTGTTGAGTATGGCAACATACTTAACTAACACCCTGTATACATCTTCGGCTCGTGCGCTTTCAGAGCGCCACACAGTGGCGAATTTTCACGAAATCCTGGCCAAAACCTCTCAGAATTGTGCAAAGACAGGAAAGTAGCTAACAATGATAAGGGTAAGCAACAAACAATTTTGACTTAACGTCAAAGGTAAATTTGTGTATCAATTTTTTTATTTTCATAGGTAGTATTTCAGTATACTCGCTAATTTTCTTCATTCAATTATATTCCAGCAAGTAATCAGTCCGTACGTTAAAATTAGTCGAAGAGAACATTACTTTCATCATTTCCCTTCTTTCTAAAATTATATGATTAGATTGCGAATCTGAAATAAATTTGAATAAATAATTTTGACACCTGATTTTTATACAATGCTTTTATTTCACGCAGTAATGTTATATATTGTTAAACTTGTCTCGATGAATACTTTTCAAAAACATATATATCACCTTTGAAAAGTAGACATAATTTCGTGAATGTCCTTTACTATTGTGTCCAAAAAGTAAGACCAGTTTTCAATTTAAATCGCGCGGGTAAACCGCACATCATAAATATTTTTTTTCTAAGTTGGCAGCATTGTGACAGACATCTGTGACAAATTTCATGTCAAAATATTCATTACTTTTTACTTTACGCTTGGTTTTGTACGATGCTAAAAGTGCATTCGGCGATTTTTACAATGTCTAATTATATTGAGCAAAGAAGTTGCATTAAATTTTGTTTGCGGAATGAAATTTCGGGTGCAGAAACGTTCAGGATGTTGCAGAAAGCCTTCGGGGACCATGCTTTGTCGGAAAGGAATGTTTACAAGTGGTATAAACAGTTCAAAGAAGGTCGTGAAAGTGTCGTGAAAATCAAGGTCATGTTGACAATTTTCATCGATTATCGTGGTGTTGTCCATTCAGAATTCCTTCCACCCGGCCAAACCGTCAACAAAGAGTATTATTTGAGTGTTATGCGTCGTTTGCGTGAAGCTATTCGCAAGAAGAGGCCAGAATTGTGGGCAGACAATTCTTGGTTTTTGCATTACGATAATGCTTCTCACACTGCACTCGTTCTTCGTGACTTTTTCGCTAAAAATTCGATCCATATCGTTCCACAACCACCGTATTCGCCTGATTTAGCACCGTGTGACTTCTGGGTATTCCCGAAACTCAAAAGACCACTGCGGGAAAATCGTTTTGAGACGATAGAAGAGATACAACGTGAATCGCTACGCGCTCTGAAAGGCGACTTTAATTCTTGTTTCGAGGACTGGAAAATACGTTGGCATAAGTGTATTGTGTCGGGAGGGGGTTACTTTGAAGGCAACGAAATAGATTTGGAAGAATAAATAAATATTTTTTGAAATAAATAAAAACTGGTCTTACTTTTTGGACACAGTAGTATAAGTTACAAGTTACTCCTATCCTCTTTAAACGTCGTTTACGTAGCCATTAGCAAATATTTTCAGAATGTTTTTATGTTCTAATATTAGATATATAGGGCTATAATATCATACTAAGAGCTTAACCGAATTCCGTTGAATTGACTACCTTTTCCATAAGTTAATAAAAAATGTCACTAACCTATGTAGTAGCTCTTATAAACTGGTTCTAAAAATGTTAATTTACAGTTTTTCATAATTTATTAGTATTAAGTATATTCCACAAATCTCCAGCAGCTGAATTCATCTTGAGTTTTAACGCAAATAATATATTTAATATCTCAATATGAGTACAAAAACTTATTTCGAATTTGACGTTTTTAAACAATTATGACAAAACGCTCATGTTGGAGGCAGTGCCAACAGCCAATGTGGCGCTTTAAAAAAATTAAAATCATTGAATTGTTTTCTGTTTATTCAACTCAAAGTTAGCAAGCATTTTAACTCTTAAAGTCTACTTTCATTTTTTAGGTTTTGGCTAGGATTTAATTAAAATTCGTCACTGTGCGCCGCACAGTACGGCCAAATGCGTCCTTTTCGGACAAAAATAGAAATTCATATATAAATAGCAAAATTAGTATATTTTTAATAGAAAAAGAATACACATTAATCTTTGACATCATCAAAAATAAGACCCAGACGTTCGTTCTCGATTCTGTGTCGCGCGAGGAGAACCGCTGCGTGCGAATTGTGTGTTGATAATCATCAATTCTCGTTTGCTCGCACGACTGCTAAACATAAATACAATAAACATAAACCAAAAAAAACCGTACATAATTCACACGCAGCGGTTTTCCGCGCACGATATGGAATCGAGTACAAACGTCCGGACTCTAGAGACCACATTCTGAAAAAAATTCTTAGAAATTAGTGTAGCAGTTTGTAGCAGGTAAACTGCTTGGATTCTAAAAATAGGATAAACAGAGAATCTGAAACAATCGAAAATATAGGATATTTTGCGACTAACCTAATTAAAATTTTAGTTGCAGTTGATGAAAGTAAATAACACTGCCAATCTTTCACTGTGATTTAAAAAAAAAATGAACTAAATACACGTGTAAGTACATATTAATAAACCAATAAATTAAAATAATAAGTATTTACTTTGGTAAATATTTCACATAATACATTTTGAATTTAATAATTTCGTATTTGTTTATATCCTACATTTCATTTCAATTATGAGTGATTATTAGATACTGTAAACAAGAATCAATTAGTGCTTATCAAAATATAGATAATGGTGGTTAATTTAGCATTATTAGTACAACCAATATATATATATACCGATAATGATTTTTTCGAATTTTGTCTAGAAATGGCCGCACTGTGCGTCGTCGCGATATCTTTCTCGCAACGCGAGATCTGTTGTTGTTAGAGTGGAACGCCACAATTCTTAGAGATGTAGCGGGAGTCTCACCTCGATACCCGTAGCGTGCGAGCACTCTTTGCATCTCCACCTCCAGAGGTGGTGCAATTTTTGTTCAGCAGCAGCGGCACAGCAGCAACGGTAGCAGCGCGGACTATCTCACGCCGCAGTAAACCAGAGAGATTTACTGATGCGTGCCTGGCGCTTCGGAATAAGTACGACGTCGTAAAAAAAAGAACATGTAGATACGCGAGATGAGCGCGTCTATGAAAAATTGAAATAGCAAGCTTGAGTATTTTAGAGAATTTGTTAATGTTGCACCAACGCGATCCTTCTCCATCGGTTCGACGGAATGAAGCGATATTCCCTCAGTTTCCTCCTTATAGCCGGGATCTTTTTCTACCGAGGCGAGCCGGCACTTGATGTTAAAACGACACGAGATAAGTTCTGAAATGCTAAATTCAAGAAGCTTTTAGGTAAGACGCGCGCGCGAATAGATTGAGAAGTATCCGGACACTCTTAAGAGACGTTGCTTAACGTAGTAGTACATCCCCGTTAGCGACCTCTGAATTACAATCTGTTCTTGAAATATTGGCTCCTCGAGAAGCACGCGATGCTTCTTTCTCACCAGGAAGACAGCTAGGATGCAGTCGATCGATCATAGTTACGTAATCTCTGGTCAGAAGATGTTCTGTATCGAAAATGTATCCTGCCGAAAGCGTTTGAGTATCGAAAAAGAGATAGATAACCCGACCACGCTAGACTTATAGAGATATAGCATAGACTGCGACTTCCCATTAGAGGGTTGCAGTCAGCATTAGTAAGAAAGAGAGCAATAGAGAGTAAGATATTTTCCTTGTCTAATTAATGTCTAGTTGATGGGAAGAACGAAGAAGGAGAAGCCATTATTTGGTCTATACGTCTCCTCTTTCCTACAGAAATTTTGATTCTACTTTTGATCTCAATATTCCACTTAATACCTACTTCGATCAACCTCTCTTTCTATATCTATATCTATATCTCTTTTGATATAGACTTCAAAGGCTTCTATTTAACCTACTAACTTTGCCGAGAACTTCTCTGTAGAACCTGTAAATGGCATTTTGAGTGTTTTCTACCATTTAGACGTGCTCAACAGGATTTCCATATGTATTGAACATACACTAATACTTCAGAATCTGCACATGTAAGAAAATCAAAAGATAGACTAAAATTTCAATTTTTATTACTATTTTTTACAGACTTCTATATAATATACTCAGTGTTGCGCTTAGATGGTCATCTAGATGATTTTAAAACCACCTAAGCACAACACTGAATATACTAGATTGCTAACATAGGGATGCACAACCAAAAAATTGATGCAAGGTGCAAATGGTTGTGAGGTGGTGGCAATTTTTTGGAAAGATACTATTGGATGTTCAGTTCTGCAAGATTCTGCTTATTATTTCTGAAATCTAACAAAACAGAAGAATAATTTTTTTTATGTAATAAATATTGTTACATCTTAAATAAATTTTTAAGCCACGCCTACACGGAGAAAAATAATTTTGCTCTTTTAGCAAAATCGTCGTTGCTACTGCATATTCGTAGTAATATCAAACAAATTTAGTCGACGCAACTAATTTTACAAATTATTCATTATCAGAGCAGAAGTAGTTTCGTTGCCAGGATAGAAAAAAATTCATTGAGTGTATTTGTTCTAAGAATCACGTTAATTTGTTTAGAGAAAGAAATAAGAACTAGCAAACGAAGATATCAATCAAAAAATAGGAAAAAGGGCAATTCGAGTTCAAGCACAGGACTAATAGTGCTATATACCATATGGGTAAAAACCTTCCTTGTGTTAGGAAATCGTGTAATATTTATTGAACATGAATAATCAATATAAAACAATCATACGTTTCGGCTCAACCATGAACCCTCTTCAGTGATAATAAAACTCAAGGTTTACGACACGAATACAATTAGTAAAAGACCAGCGCAAATTGACATGAATGTTAGTCGCAATATTAAAGCCGACAAAACCGTTACCGAAATAATATTAAGTAATAAATTAATATTGAGAAGTAGCCGTCATAACTATAAAAAACATATAAAATAAAATAAAAATAAGTAAAATTGAAATATAATAAATAATTAAAACTGACAATATAAAATACCTTCGTTGAGTCCAGCTAAAAGTAAACCGATCCTGTCAACGATAACATCGCCACGTCTTCGAAATACAAATAATTACAGATTTATATGCCTAGACACGTTAATTTGCTATTGATGCAAAATAAATCCTTAGCAAATTTATTTACTGTCGGAGCAAAACTGCAACTGCTTATATAAATCCATCATGGTTCTTATAGCAAAATAATTTGTAGATTCAGCAAATAGTGATTAGTACTCTTAGCAAATCTTTTTGCTGTCCATATAATAACGAAAAGATTTTGCTAGACTAGCAGAAAATTTGTTGGGCCAGCCAATTTTTCTTCTCCGTGAATATAACATGTAGCGTATTGAATGCCGAAATTGGTTTAATAAAGAAAATAGGCTATACACTTTCTGTGTTCTGTTTTCTGTGTGACTCTTTATTTCTTGATACCCTGTATATACTTGTATAATCTTTGTATGCTTTGTATTGCCTTGTCGTAACATAGTGGCAAGACTTATGGCTATAGATATATAAAATAGATTGCGGACTGCTGCAGAAGGGATGAAGTCAGCATTAATGAGAGAGAGAACAAGAAAGAATAATACATTTTTCTTGTCTAATTGTCTAATTGATAACGAAGAAGGAGAGAAGCAATTACATCATGCGTTTTTTTTTTACTTTTATTATATTTCTCTTTTGTTCTTTAGGTGACAGAAGAAGCATTTCACTTAGCATATCTCTGTCTTTCAATATCGTCATTCGTCTCGTAAAAGTGTATAGCCTATTCTACAAGTATATGATCATGGTCGAGTATATGTTTGATAGCAGTCTATATTATATAAATAATCGTCTATAATATGTGTAAACTTGGCGTAAGTTGGGAAGTGAAAAGTGAAAATAATATATTTTGTTTATACCTACTCCCTTATATTAGAAAAATTTTCTCCAAGAGAAATATTAAGATTTTAAGAGACATTCTTTCGGTGTAAGGAGTCATGGACATAAAAGTGAAACAAATTATTTTTAATTTTTACTTTAACTTACGCCAATCTTACTCCATGTATTATAGATGAGCTACATGCTTCATGCTCTTTTGTTTCCCTTACACCGTCTCCTCCTACAGTTCTGTATAACAAAGATAACCTTATTCAGGATATTTCTGTACCCTTAACTTCAGCCATCTCATAAGAGAATACGTACAGTCTATCTCTCTATCAATTTATATCTTCTCTCTTCCCCTCTCTTTTTTCCCCTCCCACTCCTCTTTTCTTTCTTTCTTTCTCTAATTTCTTCTTTCTCTGAGCGGGGAATTTTCTGTGACAGATTCGACGGCACTCGAGTGTCTACTAGTCGAATGAATTTCATGCTATTTTACAGGTCGCGCTATCCTCTCCATCTCCCCTTCCTCCTCGCGCTCGCTTTCTCCCTGCACGCCACTACTTATGGATTTACTACGCCACATAGGAATGAGTAATATCTAATTTGCATTTCGCGCGTGATTTTGTCAGTTGATGTTACATACACAATATTAATAATGCAGGGCACGCGAGCCGAGTTTATACGCCTACGCTACCGAAATCGCTTTTTATGAGAGAATTATTACACGCGGAATGCGGAACGTTGTTTTGCACGCCGTCCCGCATACGCGCGAGCGTGTCGCGCTACTCACGATAATAAAATTTGCCCATGAGTGAAATATTGAAACGAGCGAGATGCTGGAACGTTAATGTTCCAACCGGCCGCAATATTTAAATTTTTCTCTCGTTTTTTTTTATTTGTTCAACAATGCGAATGCAAGGAACGCGAACGCCTCATTGAACAACGCGCGTGTGTGGACGCGTGCATCAGCACCTTTCGCAATCAACTTTGTTGGCTGACAATAGCTGGAATCTCGCGGCACTGTTAACGCAACGCAACAATGTGCCTTTTATCGTTACGACGTTTACAAAAGTTAGTTCAGCGTAGCCGATGAACGCCGACAGTATACGAGAGAACTATACACATTCGCATCACCTCCATTCCTCCCCATCCCCCGCCCCCATCTGCATCGGCAAAGTTAGTTAACAAAGAATTTCGCTCTGTTAACTTAACCGAATTCGCAACTTTGTCCGGGGCGATACACTTGTATTCCGCTCGAAAATTGTTAATATCGCCGATAGTTGTTGGCTAACTATGTTATTCCGCCCGTTTGTATCGCCCGGCAAACGTTTAGCCGACGGAATTGCTGGCGACAAGTTCGCCGTCGCGAACCTTTGACGTTTACGCGACGAGCGATAAGGCGTTGCGATTGTGCGATGACAAGAGACACCGCCGTCGGCGCTTCTTCTTCTCAATCCTTGCCTTCGCGAGTGACGCTTGTTGCCGCGACGCGACGGCACACTCCGGCAATCGTCGCTGAGTCTCAGTGCGATTCGCGTTACAAGAAAGGAGGAAGGGGGAGGTCGCGGGAAGAAATTTCGATGAGAGTCGAAGACGTCGGCAGCAGACAATAACTCGCGATTGGGAAGTCGACTGCTTTCGTTGCCTGCTACTCGATATTCACGCGAAATGGAACGCACTGCGGCGGCGGGTGCAATCGTTTCAGCGGCATTTCGCATCTCCAGAATTCAATACCAGAGGCTGCCTTCTATGTAGCCAGCCCGACAAAGTGGATGATAAAAAAAAAAAAGCCAGCGGCCAGCGAGTATCGGGATGTTTGGGGTTCCATCGTGGGTGGCGTTGCGCAAAGTGTCGATTTCAAAAAACACCATAGCAATCTGGCCATAATTGAAGCGATGTCATATAGCGCGACCCGTCGAATCTCTCCTACGTTTTGTATTTTTATTTGGCGCCACCATCTCGCCCGTTGCTTTGATCCGTTAATAATGTCGCGTACGCGCGCACGAATCCGGTTAACGCTTCGGACAGAATTGATGTTTGCGTGCAACAGCACTCACCGTTAATTTCGACGGGTGTGTGAAATCTTGCCTATGCAAAATAACGCACGCTATGAAACCCGCGTTTCGCGCTCTTTGCGATCATTCTATTGTACGGGTAACCTGTTAACTCTCCGTATATACATTTATATTTTGTTTACGTGCTATACACACTGGGATCCCGGGGACCTCATCCATATTTATTGTAACTCTACCAAAAATTGATATATTTTAATTCACCTTTTTTAATCTATAGAGAATTGATTAAAGAGCAAGCCTTATTGTAACTACCAAAAATTAATATATTTTAATTCACCTTTTTTAATCTATAGAGAATTGATTAAAGAGCAAGCCTTATTGTAACTACCAAAAATTAATATATTTTAATTCACCTTTTTTAATCTATAGAGAATTGATTAAAGAGCAAGCCTTATTGTAACTACCAAAAATTAATATATTTTAATTCACCTTTTTTAATCTATAGAGAATTGATTAAAGAGCAAGCCTTATTGTAACTACCAAAAATTAATATATTTTAATTCACCTTTTTTAATCTATAGAGAATTGATTAAAGAGCAAGTCTATAATGAATAAAAGTCGATAGAATTAAGGAGTTCAGAGATATACGGGTTAAAAGAGAAAAAACGGAACAAAATCTCGATTTAGCACGTTTAGCAAAGTTGGGGTCCCAGGGACCCCAGCGTGTATACGTAGAGTTAATCCTTTCAGGACGGAGACATCTTTTAATGCTTTACGTCCTTCATGATGTATTTCAGAAACTATCGATCTGATATTCATAAAAATTGATACATAGAGGTTTTTTTGGGTGCTTTTTCCAAATTTGAAGTAAAAAATGTGAATCATATACGAACCATTTTCGCAAAGGAGCACAAATGAGCAGATGTGATCAGGTCTGGTTAGATCTAAAAATTTTTTTCCTTGGTCGGCATTTTGAATTTCAAATATTCAATTTCAATTCTCAAAAAAGTATCTTTAAAAAGTTTCATAGTTCAAATTTATGGAAATTGAGTAATATTTATATTATTTATCATTTTTTCTGCCATATTGAGTTCGCCATCTTAGATTACAGAATTTAAAAAATCTAATGCTGCAATTCTAAGCAGAATCGTAAGTCTCATAACTTGTAAAATTCATAAAATTCGTCAGATTGACGAGTACGAGTAGTCAGAGATGAGTAGATTTACAAGTCTATGCAATATCCATATGTCATACAATCACTTGTAAAAAGATCGTAAATTACATGAAATCGTAGATATTTACGAGTAATTGTACGACATATGATATTGCATAGACTTGTAAATCTATTCTAATAAATAAATCTAACTAATAAGTTCTGACGAATTTTATGAGAACAAGTTACGAGACTTACGATTCTGCTTAGAAAATGGTAAAAATCTGCTTTAAGGAGGGCCGAAATAAGTCACTTGTAATAGTAACTATTTTGTTTCAATTATTTAATTAGTTATATCATAATTTAGTTTTATAACTTTTATTTAGCTTAGTAACTTTGTTCTGAAAACCAAGGAAATATTTTAGAAATATTAAATCCAATAATAGCGAAATCAATATGATATAAAAATTTAAAAATGTCAATCTTTTATTTAAAAAAATCTTAAGTCTCATCAGATGTACGCTCGCGTATATTATGCAGTTATAAGGATTTTACAATGACTAATTGAGGGCTTCCACATCGCTCTGCAGATTCTATTAACCTTTTAACTGCTACAGCCGTATATATACGTCTGTAGTATATATTAATAGATATGTCAAGGCATATATATATATATATATATATATATATATATATATATATATATATATATATATATATAT
>NW_022639452.1:4430084-4457845 GCF_010583005.1 Odontomachus brunneus
GGCATATATATATATATATATATATATATATATATATATATATATATAGGTGTGCCTGTAGCAGTTAAAAGATTAATAGAATCACCAGACAATGTAGAAGTCCACAATTAGTCATTGTAAAATCCTTATAACTGCATAATATATGCAAGCGTACATCTGATGAGACTTAAGATTTTTTAAAATAAAAGATTGACTTTTTTCAATTTTTATATCATATTGATTTTAGTATTTCATCATATAAATCATATTGATTCTATTAATAGATTTAAAATTTCTGAAGTATTTCCTTACTTTTAGTGAAAAAATAATAAAACTAAAATATAATACAAGTAATTAAATAATTGGACCAAAATCGTTGCTAACCGAATTATTATTACAAGTCATTTATTTCGGCTTTCTTTTAAGACATATTTTGATCACTTTCCCACGGAAAGACGGATAAAAAACCTACCATCGTATTTATCGATCCAAAGGATAGAAAATTATGTATATAACATACGTTACACTTTTTAGATCAAAGTTGGTCCATTTTATCCACCGTCCTTTGAGTGAGAAGAAGGACAGAAAAGGGAGAGAGAGAAATTTCAGTTGGTCACTCTGCCAGTTAATCGTCAGTTAAGATTAATCGGAGTTTAGAGAAAGTTAAAACCAGTCAGTGTCATGAATGCCATACCATTAGGGAAGACTTGAGGCTATATGGTCCCGAAAGTATATTGCTCATGTGCTTTTTTTAGTATTTATTTTGAAAAGAATAGTGGAAATCATGAAAATCACGAAATAACCTTTTTAAAACATAAATACTTTTACCTGAGTTTTATTAAAGTCGGCATAATATTACAGGTATAAGCATAGAAAAAAACTGATTTTGTAATAGTCAAATAAATTTTCGAGTCTCAAAATTTTCTATTAATATTCCCCATCGTAACAGAATAAAATTAAGCGGTGTGTTACTAACTAAAATGAAATTTCTTGCAAATGTATGATATACTATTTCTGATAATAAATGCAATTTTCATTAATAAAATGATTGAAATAGAGCGTGTGGGCGGACGAGGTAAAGTTAGTCCATAATTAAGAGCCGACAGAAGGGCTGTGGAGACCGCTCGCGGAACTACTAATCAGGATACATATTTTATATGTGGCCTTCTTACCCTGCGCTATTAGGCGACTGAACCAGGCTCTGCTGTTGTATGTACGTATTTTGATTATTACAAAACAAAATATATGGTTAACAGAGATATGATGGATATTAATACATAGAAAAAGGTTGTCTCTATCACGTTTATATAGTCAGTTACAACAATTAGTTGCCTGAGAAGTTGTAACTTCGAAATTCTAAAATATATTTTAGAATTTTATTTTACATATATTATTTATTTCCGGTCTCCCCTATAACTAAATTTATGTATGCGATTTTCAACCTTACTGCTTGTATATATAAGACGAAAAATCGTGTAACTCTTGGTTTAGAAAATGGTACATAACGCTGGTACGATCGTGAAAGAGATCGTCTACTATTTTTTATAAGCTTCAAAACGAATTTGTCTTGTCCAATGGAATTTTTCAATTGGAAAATATATTTTTCAACTAAACAAGATGGATGCGCTCTGAAATCATACCATAAAAATTGCAGAAAAATTTTCAAGTTCTTAGATATACAATTAAACAGATCAAAAGGATTAATAAAAGCCAAACAAGATGTTAATTGCGGAACGCATTAAATTTACAAATGAAACAAGAAATAATCGAACATCTCGAAGAATCAACCAAACGTTTCGTTCGTTATTTCAATCCTCCTCAGACTCTATACTATTCTTAAGGTCAGGAAGATCAGACAGAGTCAGAGTCATTCCGATGTCTCACATGTGTAATAAACTTTAATTATAATACTTATACATTATTTTTTTTCCATTTCCACTATCGAAATAACGACTAAAATGTTTGATTGATATTTTAGGGCGCTCGATACTCCATTCCTTGATCCACTTATGGATTTAGTGTGTTTCACAATCAACATATTGAACTCTTATTGGCTTTTTTGATCTATGTTTCATTATCATAAAAAGTCAGACAATCTTTCTGTTTATGATTGAACATCCGACGCAATGTAAATCCTGCATTAGACCTAGTAAATATTAAAGCTTCCTAAAAATTTAATGCAGTTTTCAAGTAATTAATGGACAGTTAACTTTTGTCTAGTAACTAATAACTATTATTTTGGTTCTTCCAATTAAGATTGTAACGCTTTTTCCGCAGTTCTGCGCACAAAAAAAACATGCGCAAAATATGAATTCATTTACTCAAACAAAACCTATTCATTCAAACCAAACAGAAAATGGACGAAAACCTGTCCAATTGATTAATAATCAAGTCTGCTATTTGTGGAATGCGCAGGTTCGCTCTACGAATATTTTATTTTTTACTTTGCATACTTTTGTGTGCATACATTTTAATTAAAAAATTTGAAAATTTTGATGCTAATAAAAGACATAACGTAGGAAATTTTTGGTACATAATATACATTCGTAATAATGGTGGATATATTCTCACGTTTTTTGTTTTTTACATATCTTTCACAGCCATGAAATGACATATATATTATAGTTGATACATTTAATAATTGATTATATGGAGGTCGATGCTTCTTTTTATTTATTCCTACAAAAGCACAAGATTGTGCCCACCTAGATATCTAGGCGCACGCACATTGTTCTCGATTACATTCGTATTTGGAGATGCATCGTAAATTTTTGGTACATAATATACATTCGTAATAATGGTGGATGTATTCTCACGTTTTTTGTTTTTTACATATCTTTCACAGCCATGAAATGACATATATATTATAGTTGATACATTTAATAATTGATTATATGGAGGTCGATGCTTCTTTTTATTTATTCCTACAAAAGCACAAGATTGTGCCCACCTAGATATCTAGGCGCACGCACATTGTTCTCGATTACATTCGTATTTGGAGATGCATCGTATCTCAAATATTCTTGTCATTTGCAGATAAGAGTTACATAAACATTCCGGGACGGGCTGCAAAATTGGTAGCGAATATTGCGCGTATTCAATATTTACACGCGTTAAAAAAATATCGCGAGTGAGAGGAAAGCTGTAACACCGTATGTCAGGTGCTCTCGGCCAATTTCGATGCGCTATGACCCGTGTTACGAAATATCATCGTGCTACATACCGTGCAAACGCGAATATTGGTGGTAGAAATGATGGAAATTCGTCCATTATAATTGCCAATCCACCGACCGCGTTGTCCATTCGGTTTCATTAAAGTGTGAAAATATTAACGGCGTGCTTCGTGCCATCCAAGATCGGATACGCGCTTATCCTCCATCGCGAACGGTGGCGCATTTGTCTGAAGTATACCGTTAAGATTATCCTACCTAATAATGAAGAGTGCTTTTAACGAACGGAAATGATAAATGAGAACGGATCGCTGTTGGAAGATCATAGGCGAGCATTCGCATTTCCAATTTCACTTTGTTCGTATTGCGAGTTCCGCAGATACGGAATGATCGAGCCAGATGTAACAGTCCTTCCCTACCATACAATAGATACATTATCCGAGGGACAGGCATGAATATTATAGGAACGAATGGTGGATGACTGCGAAATTGGAACGAGCAGACAAACAAGTTTGCACTTTGCGAAGAGTACCGAGTATCGTGCACAACACATTTCAGTTTTGCACGCTATTTATCCGATTCCCGTTCATGATCATTATTAATATCGCTGTAAACTGATCAAAATGTAAACAGCAAATTAAAATAGTTATTGACAACAAATAATACGGTGAATGCTGCAAAGCGCGCGTTTCGAAAGGAAAAAATCGACCCAGAGAAAGAGAAAGAAAAGAAGAGAGAGGCGGAGGGTCAAAAGAGAGCACGTGCTCTTACTTTCTATTGATTTATTAGTGTTTGCTCCAATGTACCGTGCTTATCTTTGTGCACAATACGCGGAGACCGTCTGGCCGATTCTATGCCTCGGCGAATGTATATTGAAAGACGGAGGGACGCAATTTTACGTCTCCCGGCGAGGACAAAAGCCCCGACGAGCGTCGAACCCCCCAACGATATTCTTTCCGGTCCCCTGAGTGAAAAGAAGCGCCCGCGAGATGAACTTTTCGTTATAATAGAGCCGTCGAAAGGGTTCAGGAGGAGGCTATGACAACAAGTGGTGCTGTAACGAGCTTTTTATAGCAGCTGTGTGTGTCGGCTCTCGTGTGCAAAAACGTGACTTTCTTTCGAGCGCGTGCCTGGCGAGCTGACTCGCACCTTCTTGACCCGCGAAAACAGCTTTCGGCATTGTTTACCGTCGAGCTTTACGCGGCGAGGCCGACTTGTCGCGTACCGGTCGGTAAATTGGGTTATCACCGGGGGATCGTCAAGTATCAACAACTCTTTCAGGCAAGAAACATAACAGCCGAGTCCACGATAATCCCTCCGCCATTAGCGTGCAAGCTGGCTGTCCTACGGACTACTGGCGGGAGACACTACGGTTTTTCACATTCGGAAAATGCTCCAAGATACCTCGGCATAAATAGCTTTCGTGCAAGCAGCTTGCGCGTGATACTTCTTACGCGTTATTCCGTGAGATAAGGCAACAAACGCCCGCCGGCCGAGAACACGATAACGATAGTAAAATTTTAGAACTTTAGGAGATGCACATATAAAACATGTGAAATTGCTTTACACGCCAGACACGTTATGAAGGAAAGAAGTAGGGGATGTCGGGGCTACATTTTTTTTGAACTTACAACTTCTCAGACAATTGTTGTGATTGACTGTACAAACATGATAGAGACAACTTTTCTCTGAAAAATCGTAGACTAACATTAAATAAAGTAAAGCGTGAGTGGTAAGTCGCTACCGGAGTAGTCATTTGGAGTCGTGATTAGCAGTCTGTTATTGCCCGGAAGCGCTCGTGTAAGTACTCAAATTTATTGGACGATGCAATATATAATTAATGCCAATACTGTAAAATATGTATCCTGAATAATAGTTCCAGGATCTCCGCGAGAGATTTCCACGGTCCCTCCTGCTGGTCCTTAATTACGGACAAACTTTATTTCGTCCGTTTATATGTTCGACTTTAATCATTTAATGAGAGAACATTGCTTTTATAATACATAACATACATGTATAAAACTTTATTCTAACTAATAACACGTCATATAATTTTATTCACTCACGATAGAGAATATTAGAAATGTCGCATATATACTTGACTGTTTCTGAATCAATTTTGTTTACTTTTTAACTGTAATATTATTCTCTGATTTTAATGAAACTCAGGAAGAGATATCTACGTTCTAAAAAGAATATTTTACAATTTCGTATTCAATGTCCCTCTAGCGATAAATATATAAGCAAAACATATAACCAATACTTTTCGAGTTAACTAGATCCGGTCTTATTTGAAGTTCCAATGTTCTTAGGGGAATTACGTCAAAATAAACGAGCAAAAGACTCTTCCACAATAGTCGCAATTTCGATCGCAATCAGTCGCAACGATGACTGCTCTCATCACAACAATCGGATCATTTTCCATCATTACGATTGCTTGTTTGGTGTTGTGAGACCCAATCAAAAGCATCAGTCACACAATCTTTATCACAGATTTCTATATTATATTAGACTACTCACTCATTTGCAATAAGGTGACTCAATTCTTATATGCAAAATAAATATGTAAAATCATCTTTTCTGCGTATGCGCTTTGACAATGTGTGCTTGTACGTATCTAAAGTATCTAAAGTTAGGTTTTCATCTTTTCTCATAGTTTAATAAAGATATAAAGATATAAACATTTCATCCGCATTGTTAAATAAGGGTGGACTAAAAGTCCCGGGACCCCGAAATATCTAAAAAAAATATAAGTTTAATGAAAAATATATCAGATAAAAGCTGTAAGGTTTAAAAAAATTTATTTACTTATCTTATTAGTTTGACCTTGGGTGGCGTTACCAAGATCAGGACATTATTTTGAATTTTTTGAATAAAACCGTCTATTTTTTTATTGCATATTTTTATAGCTTTCCTTTCGACGTTTTAAAAAAAACATTATAATTTTATCTACTTTGGATCAGTCCTTTCAAAGTTATCGAGCTTTTTATGGTAAAATGTCCAGCTAACAAAGGCAAGATCGGTATATTGATGATAATACGTCCAGAAAATGCGTAGTAAGCCGAATCATGCGTAGTAGATCGAATCATGCTGATCTTGCCTTACTTGGTTGGATAGTTACTAATCTTGTTTTCGTTGACTGGATCATCGTCCGATTTTGCCTTCAAGGGTTAGACATCTTATCATAATAAGCTCGATAACTTTGAAAGCTTGCTTAAAGTGAATAAAATGAAAACCGCTTGCTTAAGTGAATAAAATGAAAACCGACATTACGACCATCGTAGAACAACCTTATCTATTAAAACTTATGGTTAGACTTCCAGTAACATAAGCAATAAAACAATAATTGGAAAAAAGATCGGAACGTAAAAAAACAATTCTGACATTAAAAATATATTACAAAAACCTACAAATATTAAATATTAATTGTACAAAAAAACTAATTAAGCCAATAGATTACACGGGAAAAGATACAAAAGAGAGTGTCAAATATAAATACATTTGTAAAATTTATGAAGAAAAACATTCTCTCTCAAATTTTCGCATGAGAAACAATAAAAATTTATCATAAAATCTTTTCTCCAATGAATAAAGATATAAAGAAATAAAGATTAATTAATTTAATTTAATTAATAAAATTAATTTTCTCTTTTCATTAATTAATTTCTTTAATTAATTAAAGAAGACTTGTGAATTATCGCGCACAATCATGTAACAATTTTCTTTCATTAAGAACTAAAAATCTACTAGAAGGATCTTTTTTCAACCTGATCTACTATGCAACAACATATATCGTCATTACAGCTTATCTACCATATTGAGCGTGATCATTCGCCAATTTTGTTTAATTAATATTTCGACTATTACTGCGAATATTGTGAAACGATATAGGACTTTTATGTTCATCTCCATGCGTTCCCACAATTGCGCAAAAATTGCAGAGAGATGTCTGGGAGACACCTTGTATAAAATATTTATAAAATCGGACGCGTTTTGCTTTATTAACACGTTAGCGCGAACTTGGTTCATTAAAAAAATATTTTTCATAAATCATCTCGTGTTTTTTTTCCATATAATTGTTTAAAACAGACTTGGTTTGTGAACATAGAAAAACAAATGATTTTTATCACACATGTGTGACCTGGGAAGTAAACGCTTTGATCGATAAACGACCACAATTTGATTCAGTTGTTATATTCGTGTCAGTAACGAGCTATTCGTCCATGCATTATTTAACGATTCGAAACAGTAATTTCCGGTTCAATTTACAAGTCAAGTTTATCGGTTGTCAAATGTATAAATCTAAATTGAAATTTTGGTTTTATATTAATTCTGCGAAGTTTCCATATAAAATATATGAAGGTCAAAATATAACATTATATAGATATAGTTTTTGATGCTATAAAAATCGTTCCTTACTGCATAGTTTTCTCCATGTTAAGGCTTAAAGAATTTATGCAAAGATTATTTAATATTTGATTATCTCACTATTTTTTATCTCTGCTCATTTTATCTTGATTAAAAAATTTAATAAGTAATGTATTAATTATCCCACACAACATAACATCTAAAATCGGAATATAAGACGTCTGAAAGATATCTTAAAGACGGCTTTCAGACGTCGGAATGTAAGATGACTCTAAGATGTCTTTACGACGTCTTATGTTTCGATTTTAGACGTTGTGTTATGTATAGAATGTAACTTATGTGTGTAACTGCAAACAGAATATATGAGCTAAGAATACGTGAATATGAAACAATTAATACGGAGAAATGGATTACGAAATCAATTGGTAAATAACAACAAATTTTCTGTATTCTCTTACACAACACAATCCTTTTATATTATTTTCTATCAAATACTAATATGATTGAGATATTAAAAAAGAATGAGAAATTGGTAGATTCAAGCAAAGTGAAATTAGCGTTCTAATGAATATTGTTAGAGAAACAAATTTCGAAATTTGCGAGGTTCTCATAGGCCGGTTTTCGTAGCTAGAAATTATTTATCAGTTTTTATTAAGAGAGTAATTAATTAAAACTTCATATTTATAGACTATTATTTAGATATTTGGATCGATGTTACTTGTACGACAAATATTACAGGTTATCAAGTAATCAGATATTTATGAAGTTATGATTATTTATCAAATAAAGATAAACAATGGATTCCAAATTTATATTTAAAATTTTAATTTGGGTATTTATTCATTCACAGCATGTTCATTGAACGTCCGTTAAAATTGGAAACATTCTAGATAATAAATAATTTAACACCTCTTTAGTGATACGTGATGTATCTCGCTGCCTGATGTCCTACGTTTCTTAATTCAGCATTCCGCTTCGCAATTCTGGACACTCACTAGTATGGTACTGACACTCGCCTAGATGCGTTTTATTCAGGAAAACGTGTTAACTGATGCCATGACGACAAGACTCATTAAATACTTCAACACAGCTCACAGAATATTTTAATCATCCGACAGAAATTCTAAACCAGGGTTCATGTCAGTTATATGCTATACAGTCGGGGTTACACTGAAGGAAATTCTGATGATATTAACCAGAATTCTATTTAGGTTTACCAAACGGTATGGTGAATAATCATCGTATCGTGTAACAAGATATTTAGTCAATGATACCAAACTATTTGGTGAGCGCATTGTCTACACTGAGAAAAATAGCTTGGTGAATGACACTATACTCGTCTTATGAAAGCAATATGGTGAATTTATATGCGATATCTGGTTCACATATCCAATATTCTGATTACCATGCCTCAACGCATCTAATAGTCGATACCGAGACATTTAGTTATAGACATCTAGACAGTTTGGTAATTCTCTCTAGACGTGTGGTAATTCTCTATAGACGCGATAGTTAAGTGTTACTCGTTGCGACGTTTCCTTTTTCATCTATATTAATTTGTAAAGACGTCGGTGCTATAAAAGAATAGACGCTGAAACCGTCAGATATTTGGAAGAATGGAATTTCTTAAATATGTCGACAAAAGTAGAAGTAAGTATATAAAGATTACATACAGTAAATATGTGAAAATTATATATATAACTGTGAAAATTATATATATAACTGTACTCATAACATTCACCAAACAAATTATATGTTACTAGATGGTTTCATATCAATTGTATGCTGTACCAAACGATTTGGGAAACATATTTAAGCATCACTGTAATGCTACTTAGATAATGCGCTCATCAAATAGTTTGGTATCATTGACTAAATATCTTGTTATACGATTATTCACCATACCGTTTGGTAAACCTAAGTAGAATTCTGGTTAGTATCAGACATTTCCCTTAGTGTAGCATTATAGTGATGATTAAAAACGTTTACCAAATCGTTTAGTATAGCATACAATTGATAGTTGAAATAATAACACCTAACCTAAAATCTAACCATATTATATACAGGGTGTGGCGCCAAAATCCGGACAAATTATACATTTTTTCCAAACATATTTTTTATTGCAAAAACGAAAAGGTTTACAAAATTTTTTTAACCACATTATTTGTAAGGCCATAAAGAACACATTTACTCAATATATCTTCCGCTTGCTTGAATGACCACCTCCATTCTCGATCTGAAGCGTGCGCAGGCGCGCTTTAATGTGTCACGGTCCATATCGGTGAATGCCGCTTCGATAGCGGCTCTCAATGATGCGACGTTTGGATGTCTGGACTTGTTCGTGACCATTTCAACTACGCTCCATACATAGAAGTCCAAAGGATTCAAATCTGGGCTGTTGGGAGGCCAGAATTCTTTCGACCAAAACATGTCGACGTTGTCCGACAACCAATTTTGCACCAAATGACTTGTGTGGGTGGGCGCACCGTCCTGCTGAAAAACATACGGCTTTCCAGACGACACAGTTTCTATCCACGGCTTCACTACATTTGTCAGAACACGCAAATAAACTTCTTTTGTGACATTTTCCCCTTTGTTAAAGAAATGCGGTGGCATGACATCACCCTCATTGGATGATGTTGCAAAACCTTCGTTGAACTTCTCCGACTCATTGTACTTTGCGATGACATCATATTACTGTGTCCAAAAAGTAATACCAGTTTTCAATTTAAATCGCGCGGGTAAACCGCACATCATAAATATTTTTTTTCTAAGTTGGCAGCATTGTGACAGACATCTGTGACAAATTTCATGTCAAAACATTCATTACTTTTTGCTTTACGCTTGGTTTTGTACGACGCTAAAAGTGCATTCGGCGATTTTTACAATGTCTAATTATATTGAGCAAAGAAGTTGCATTAAATTTTGTTTGCGGAATGAAATTTCGGGTGCAGAAACGTTCAGGATGTTGCAGAAAGCCTTCGGGGACCATGCTTTGTCGGAAAGGAATGTTTACAAGTGGTATAAACAGTTCAAAGAAGGTCGTGAAAGTGTTGAAGACGAAGAGCGTTCCGGACGACCATCAACCTCTACCGATGAACAACACGTCAAGAAAATCGAAGAACTTGTGCTTGCTAATCGTCAAATGACTGTTAGAGACCTATTCGTGAAGCTATTCGTAAGAAGAGGTCAGAATTGTGGGCAGACAATTCTTGGTTTTTGCATCACGATAATGCACCTTCTCACACTGCACTCGTTCTTCGTGACTTTTTCGCCAAAAATTCGATCCATATCGTTCCACAACCACCGTATTCGCCTGATTTAGCACCGTGTGACTTCTGGCTATTCCCGAAACTCAAAAGACCACTGCGGGGAAATCGTTTTGAGACGATAGAAGAGATACAACGTGAATCGCTACGCGCTCTGAAAGCCATCCCGGAAGGCGACTTTAATTCTTGTTTCGAGGACTGGAAAATACGTTGGCATAAGTGTCGGGAGAGGATTACTTTGAAGGCGACGAAATAGATTTGGAAGAATAAATAAATATTTTTTGAAATAAATAAAAACTGGTCTTATTTTTTGGACACAGTAGTACACAGTCGATCTCGGGTACCCGAAGAACCGAATGATTTCTGTCACCGAGCGCCCAGCACGAACACTTTCGATAATCGCGGCTCTTCGGTTATACTCCACACTTGGTTTCAACATTGCGACTGTTTCGAGGTTATGGTGGTTTAGTACATGCGTCAAGCTATTTGAACACTAATCGCGACATCTACTAGTAGTATAGAATGGCGAGAATTTCAAATTGAATTTTGCCCGGATTTTGGCGCCGCACCCTGTATATAATTTTCATATACTTACTGTGTATATAATCTTCATATATTTACTTCTAAATTCGTCGACATATTTTAAGAAATTTCATTCTTCCAAATATCTGACAATTTCAGTCTACTCTTTTATAACACCGACGTCTTTACAAATTAGTATAGATGAAAAAGGAAACGTCGCAGTAACGATTAACTATCGCGTCAATAGTATCACACGTTTAGAGAGAATTACCAAACTGTCTAGATGTTTACAACTAAATGTCTCGGTATTGACTATCAGATGCGTTGAGGCATCGTAATCAGAATATTGGATATGTGAACCAGATATAAATTCGCATATAAATTCACCATATTACTTTTATAAGACGAGTATAGTGTCATTCACCAAGCCATTTCTCTCAGGGTATGTATATATAGGCTATATCATATTCTCTAGATCGAGACTTAGACGATTTTCTGTTTAACACATTATACGCATAAGGTGGAAATTATTACAATTAGAATGATCATAAGATACGAAGAATGTAAAACAAAATACGAAGTGTCGTATACGATAAAATGATAAAATACAATGAGTGAAATGAACATGAAAACGACAAAATTATCCATCAATAATTCTTAAAAAAAATTTCTTTCCTTTTCTACTTAAATTACTTTTCTTATTCATATCGGTTTTTCAGATGAATGACACATAAAATCGATGTTCAAACGTTATCGTGCGCAAACACTGTCACTAGAGAAACCAAACTTTATGCCATAAACAAACTTGTAATATATATATTCTATCCCTATTAATTAAAAATCCGTTTCACAGACTGAATATAAGCTTTTGTACATTAAAAAATCATCTAAGTCAAAGAAAGATTAAACCTCATATTGAGAAAATGGAAATAAAAGAGACTATTTATAACATTAAAGTAGAATAATAATATTATTATATCTTCCTAATAGTAGTACATAATTATAAGTGGTTTTACACAATGAAAGTATGTATAAAAATAAAGTCAATATAAGTCAATATGTGTGACAAAAATGATATAAATATTCAAAATCGTCATATCGAATTGCCAATTAGCGTAAATATTTGCTCGATACCAAAGTTTTATTGTACACATCAAACGTGTACAATTCGTGATACAATCTGTGCGTATAATCTTTGCTTCGTTTAGTAAAATTTTAAAGAATATTGTGCAGTAACATATGCAAGAACATTGTTGTAATATATGAAAAGTATAATATATGAAAATATATGATATATAAATAAATATGATATATATATAAATAATATATAAAAAGTTTGCAGGACAATTTCTGTCTGGTTATTGCACACTATTTTGAAACTACTTCTTTATTGCATATTTTGAAAATTATGATATCTTAAGAATATATTTCTAAAATGACGTCTTTTGATTGAGCGAAATTACGAAAATACACCTAAATCGTCGATTTGATAATAAAATAATAAGGCCCGTATTAATAGTCGTATGTTACGTCCGACGTAACTTCTCTTTAGTTCGACCGAGTGCACCTTATGTTACCACCAGGAATGCAATAAATGCCCTGGGTGGTCAAAGAACAATGGACTGATAATAAGGTGTCGAAATTTCACTATTGATTATTACTCACATGTCGTGAGAAGCATCTTCCCCCTTCTACTAAAAGGTGGTGAGAACTCACGCGGGGGTATCTCGCCACCTGCCTATAAAAGCGGGTGCGACTGCACACAAAAAAAGTAGAAGTAGTGACAGTCCGTAAGAGAGTAGTAAGACAAAAATCAAACTTAAAACAAGAAGTAATAATAGAAACAAAATCAGACTAAAGATAAGGAATCAGTCAATTAGACAATCGATCAGTCAGTTATAATTAATTAATCAAACGTATAAAAACAAACAATACATATAACAATTGGATCATTAAGATAAAACATTAAAGTCGTAAATAAGATACTGGGAAGATAAAGGTTTGTTTCTTAACATATCCTCTGACCTAAGTGTCACGTTACATTCTCAAACCTTCTCCAACCTCTTAAGTCCGATCCCAAGCTCTTCAGTCTCTCTATAACTATAGCACAAGAAGGACTTCAAGTAATTTAAAATTTCTTAAAGAAAGAATCAACCAGAATCAGTAAGTAAAATAATTATTTTGTACACACATTTACATTTACACATTTAATCACACACAATTACACGAACTTGTCCATCCCAGGGTAAAGTGGTTAAATCCATTGACCCAAAAAGGACAATTAACACGTTTTAAAATCAACTAAGACGTGACACGTACTTCTAAAAATGCATCCTTTTTGCTGAAAATTTTAGCTCAAACAGTTCTTCAATAACTCTACCTATATATTCAATAATTCTACCTTGAAATCTATTTCAAGATGAGATCTTAAAAAAGGTCAAATTAGAAAAAGATCAACCGAAAATATATAGAAAATTAAAAGATTTTGCATTCTTTAATAGTTCTTCTTTTTCACTTTGACCTCATAGAATATATACCATTAACCAAAGCTCTCTTCAATAGTTGATTACTGAGATGAGATCAGATGTGCACGTATTAGTAATCTTCTTTTAAGAAGAATTTTAAATTTCTTAGGCATGTATTAATAGTCGTTACTTGAGACTTCTTTCAAGTGAAATACTCAGATTTGAGTTTAGAATTAGATGAAAGTTTTTCAGTTGAAACCGCAATTATAGATATAATGTCACAAATACAATTCGACTGAAAAATTTAGCCATAACTCCAAATAAAATTCTGTTTTGTCTTACATAAGACAAGTTTCAAGTGACAATTATTAGTATGAACTTAGTTGTGTTTGACATTTTTAACTTCTCGACTTTAACTTTTAACTTTAACTCCCAAACATTTGTGCCATAAACGATTTTTTTAGAATAATTCTGTCAGAAAATTTTGCGAATTTTTCTAATTGATTTTTAAGTGACAAGCTTATGTTTGAGATAAATAAATGTATGATATATGCAATTTTTAAGAAGATATAACTTATTTATTCGAGCTATTCGCCTCTTGGGAATAAGATTATACAAGATTATATTTTTTTCAATTATATTGAAAACGAAATGCTGAAGTGGATCACGAACTTGAAAAATATTGTTAACTTAAGGGTGATATCGCCACTAACACGATTGTATTATTCTTTTCGTATTTCTTTTTTTATTTCTTGTATATAAATCTTATATAAATGTGTGTTGTTTTGTTTTATTGTCTTGCTTTATATACCACGTACATATAGAGATCTTTTTGCAAACTTTTTTTATTAAGCTTTTATATTCAGTTGTACAAATATAGAAACGTCAGAATTTTTTAGCGAAACAACTAGACGTACGGTACGGTACATACAAACTGTAGAATTTTTGTATCAAATAAATATTTGTGCCAATTGATAGCTCGACATGTTAATTTTTAAATCTTTTATCATTTTTATATTGAGCAATACTCCAATTCATTATTGCATGTACATTTAGTGTGTAAAAGTATTTGTAATTCTGTGCAATCAATACAACGTAAACTTTGCAAAAAGAAAGTCAGTATTTTATCGATGAAATTTTTAAGTATAAAATCTTTTTAAGCGTGTTTTTCTTGAAACAATGTCTTGTGAATTGTTTACCATGTCGCCGATCGACTGCTACTTTCAAAAATGAAATAGGTATACTTCCTCTTATCGTCCTTATCACCCAATCATGAAATTGATATTTTTAACATTTCAATTTTTTCAGCAGTACCAAAACTAAGAAAATCTGACTAAAACATAATTTTTCTTTTTTAAATTGTGTTGTTCTGTAAAAAAAATTAATATTTTTCTCAGTCATGGTAGAGACGATAGCCATAAATTTATAATTGTAGTTTAATAGTTATAGTTTAATAATTTCCTTTTCGTTTTAGTTTCAGAAGTTTACAACGTCCGGAATCGTGGCAATTGTGCAAGCAAAATTTTCGTATAGCGCTGCAATAAATTGTTCATAAGTTTATTATTATTGAAGATAATGACCTATATAAATTACTATATACAGTTTAGGCATCGATTAATATTTCTGCGAAACTACAGCATTGTATATCTTATAGCTTCTAAAAAGAAAATCCTCAACGCCACATATAAGACGATATTTCGAATGAGAATACCCCCTGTGTGGTAAAACAAAACAGCACGCACATATATTTATATAAAATCTATATGTATTTATCTATATATGTATAAAAAAATACAAAAAGAGTAGTGTGATCGTGTCTGTACTTATTTGACATGACACTTTGATGATCACTTTTACGTTATCGACATTTTTGAAGTTCCACATCCACTTTGGCATTCTCTAAATGGATGTCATTGTGGAACCAATATTTCGGTATTTTTATATCACGGATATAAAATACCTTAACAAGAGATGTAGCCTATGTTAAAGGATTGAATTACATGTTACTTTCGTTTCTGATGTTATACGAATAAATGAGAATCATCATAATCATCTGAAATACGAAAGTGCATTAATTCATTATGACGCACACATTACAGATATAAGTTATTTATTATTTAACGTTGAACCGTGTGCGGATAAATATGTACCGTAAGATCGCGAAACACGCAGCGTAAATGAAATCATAAAATAATTCCAAAGCGGGAACTAATAATTATTTTGTTTAAGCGAAGTTGCTCATTTCAACTATATTTTCTCTCCCGCAACACGGAGTATATTTTTACGTATACCGACGCGCGTGTACATTTGCGTGTACATTAACACTCTGAAAGTTGCATTTCAATTACACGCAAACGGAAAACAGACAATTTAATTAAATCGCTAGCGCTGTTGGTTGATTTGAAACGCAATATATCCATAAATATATATCCACCGCCGTATACAGCATATATAGGAATAATCTAGCAGCATGCATCTAGGACAGACGCATCCTTCTGCGAAAAAAAGAAGATATTTTTGCGAAAAGAGAAGAAGGTTCCGAGGGGAACGCTAGTTAGTTAACTGAACGATATAAATCATCTCCGCTTATCCCAACGGTAGGAGACTGCCACAGCGTAAGGGCGCCCGGCTGCCAATTAAAGTTAGGCCAGATATCGACGGGTGCTCCATAAATAAGCCTTTTTTTATGTCGAGTGGATGACGGCGATTGCTTTCGGCACTTTATCGGATATGTTGTCTGCCAATATGCGGGCATCAAACCAACAAATCCGTTCGAAAAATGACATTTGAATTATTCACATTCAACCCACATAAACACACATATGTGTGTATATATATATATATATATATATGTATATATAACCACATACATTTTTTTGGCTAAAACGTTTGCCCCCTGCCGCAAGGAAATCACATTTTTGTGAAAGAACGGAAATATTTCGGAGACAAATGGAGCTCGTCGTGTTGAGCGGTTTATATTGGTGGCGATGCAGATGTGTAACGTTATAAAGAAAAATTGTATTTCAATTTTTCCAACGGAAATTGAAAAGCAAACAATATGTGCGCGGTATGTTGTCACAATGCTTCTAATAATATTATACGGTGATATAGTGGTGCGTAACGACTAATACTTTGCACTCGTCTCATGGATTACGTACGGATATGTCATTTAACAAGGTTCAAAATATTTTAAAAAGGTACAAGTAAAAATTCGTTTTGGAAAACACATACCTGTTTCCAGCTGCGTCTAAACATGGCCCAGATATTCACCTGCAATACAAAATAAAAAGATTTTAATCTGCAAGAATAGAGTGGGAAGGATATAATAACATTTTTGTATTATTTGGAATATTATTAGAATATAAATATCGCGACATTATGCACAAATATGTTACGTTTACGCAATATCCGATATTTATGTATGTACGCGCCGGAACGTGTTAAGAGAGCATTCTCACTTGAGGAGGAGTTAATAAGTCGATTTCTTTTATTGCGAATTTTACAAGCATAATGTCTCAAAACTTTATTCCTAAAATGGCATGTCTAGATCGAGCAAAATAATGAATATATAGCTGATTCAAGTAAACGCCGACTTGATAATCGAGTAAATCGTTTCTCTAAACGACAAAGTTTTTCAAATTATTCGACTTATATACGGAGATTTAGCGCTAGATGAATTATTAGGAAGATGTTTAGAAGCTTATATCCAAAGTAATAACGAAAATCTAAATTTAATTTGAACCTAAACATATGTACAAAAATTCAACATAAGTACTGAAATCGCAAATATCTTAGTCGTCTGCATTTTTAATGAAGGATTTTATTAAATTTTATGAATTATGACTTTAATGTCAACTATCAACATTGGTCGACAAGCGAAAATATTTGCAGAGTTTCAAAACGCAGAGCGTATTGACAGGTCTGAGCTTAAGTCGTCAGAAGAAATAAAAGAAGCAAGAAGATCTCATAAAGTAGAAAAATCGGCTTTGCACATGCTCCATATGGAGAAGAAAGATACTCTGTATGGTGCAGGAATAGCACATTAAACGTAAGAGCTGCAAAAGACTATTGTCTGTATTGATACTGTATTGAAAATTTTAAACATATTTTTCTCGAAATGAAATTACGCCAATTGATATCTATGATACATGAAATTTCCATGATATCTCAAGACAGAGATATTCGACCACTTCCTCTTTTTATAAATATATAAAGCAAATTTCCTGTTATTGTCCCTACAATGATTAAGTTGATATCTTTAATATTTCGATTTTTTAAGGACACTATTCCCAAAAACTGAGAAAAACTGCTAGAAAATTATTGTTCTCTTTTAGGTTGTGCTGTTTTGCAAAAAAAGAAAATTAATATCTTTTCTCAGTCGTGGTAGGAACGACAGTTACAAATTTATAGCACAATAATTTCTTTGTCGTTTTGGTTTCAGAGGTCTACAACATTCGAAATTGTGCCAGCAAAACAACGTTGCACTAAATTATTTGTAACTATGTTATTATTGAAGATAATAATCTATAGAAATTACTGTACATAGTTAAAGTACAGATAAATATTTGTGCAAAACTACGGCGTTGTATGTCTCATAGTTCCTTAAAAAGAAAAATCCTCAAAATCACGCATAAAACGATGTTTGAAATGAGAATATCCCCTTTAAATATTTTCGCGAGATCATTCTCTCGTGATGCTTCCACGCAAAGTTTCGGATGATCGTGGGACAACATCGCGAAGTACAAATATTTAGCGGAAGGTCGGATTCCTCGACAAGGAATATTGAGGTATCATCCTCGTAAATACGCGGGCAAGAGCATTTCGTTTTACATGCAAATCGCAATCCCGACGCCTGCAAAATGCAAGCTACTGGCGCCGCGGCGCTATATAGCAGTGTACCACCCGCGGTGTAAAACTCTGCCTTTCTCCTCCTTCCCATTTCCCTCCGGCTATTATCATCGAAAACGGATTCGGGAGTACTTTGGCGACTTTTAGCCAGGAATTTATTATAATCGCATTCCGAACGTCTTAGGGCAACGGCTGCAAAGTACCTGTTCCGAGGAGGGCTGATTGAAACTCCGCGAACATTCGCCCCACCGAGAAACTTCGAAGCCAATCGTCGCAGATAAATCGGATTTTGCAGTTAACGGTTTCCTTAATTACCCATCCGCCGCCTCGCAGTCCGCGCGTTTCCTTCGTAATAAAGAGCATCGAAGTTTCTTCTTACTGCTAACGCGATATCTATCCACTACCTAGTGGTAGAATAGCAAATCCCGCGATGTTTGCGACTTTTGCCCTGAGCAATTACTATGAGACCACATATTATCGTTCTCCATGCTTCGCATAGAGTACACGCAAAAACAAGTTCAGTTGGTGCAACCAAATCAACTGAAAATTAGGTGATCAGAAGCGATATCTCTGTTACGAGAACTAATATTTCTGTTGTCGGGACAGAAAATATTCGTCTGAACATTCAACGATATTAAAACTCGGCTGAGGCAACTAAAAACAATTGACTATACAGAAGCCTCATAAAGGAGTTTTTCTATTCCTACAGCCGAGTTTTCGTCTGATCCCAGAGCAACCGAAAATTTGGTTGCACCAACAGAATTGTTTTTTTCGTGTAGGAACTGATTATGGGACAGGCAGGTAATGTGCGATATGAATTTAGTTCTTCTTTAACCCTTTCGCACCCATCGTTGCCATCTGAGACAATACATATTTCGAATCGATCCAAACGCTAAACTAATCGATATTTTTCGCCACACTGAGAGAAAAGACTGGTAACTATAACAAACTGCATTTAATTACAGAAATTCGTTGAATCCTTAGTAACTAATACTAAATATGATAATAATTACCAAATATTTAATAAATCGGGAGTATGACGTAATTGCATTCACAGTAACATCAATTAAATAATTTAGTAATAGTTACTTAATGTTAAGTATTTAATATAAAATATATTACAGTTATGAACAGATATTTGATAATTGTTATAAAATCGTTATATCCCATATAATAAAAAATTCAATAGGTACGAGTTCTATTTTGTTACCAGTATAAGTATGTTTTGTTGTAGCACAACGAAAAATTCATACATTTGCAGCTATTACATTGTTTCAATATCTATTATTACAGATAGTTGGTTGAACCTATCAAAAATTTTGTAACTATTACAAAATCGCTTATTTTGCTCAACTATTCAATAAGTTTTATTTACTAAATATATTCTGGAAGCAAATAAATGTTACTTCTGTCAAATAAATAATTTATTTTACAGAACTAAATTAATTAATAAGTATTGCCATAGCTTTGACCCGCTATTATCGCTTTACGTCTATCATTTAGTAATAGTAACCAAATTTTGATAATATTTTCTAAATTCTCTCAGTGTTGTTGGCAATTCCGCCTGTCGCGATTCTAGGCAGGATTTTAATCTTATCACTTAATTGTAGTAGTAAACATTAATAAGTTGTCAACACTCGTCGTCTCTCCACTTTAACGCTGGCCGTTCCATAAATAATCGCAGTTTACTAATATTGCATTTACTTATTCTAAAAATAAACTATACAAAAATACTTTTCTAAATTATACAAAATATTCTCGTGCATTATTGCGATGTATAAAAAGTAGAAAATTATGCAAAGTATAGTTTGCACTGTAGCAAAAATAATGCGGCATATCAAAGAATTGTTTCTCTGAAACAACATTTTGATTTCTCTAAAAGAGTTTATTGCAAAATTATGAAAAAAATTAGCTATTATCTTTACACTACTAGGAATAATAATGAATAGAGAAAATTTGTTCTTGCGAATAGAATTAATTCGGGGTTGAAAGGATTAAAGCACTGCGCTCTAACGGCAACTGATGGCTAGGAGTTGTTGTATTTGTTATAAAACTCGTCGCGACTAGGCGAGAAACATATATCGAGATATAGACGATTTTCTACTTTCGTTTCGCCTGAAAATTAGTCATTGTGACAATCGAGTTGTGTTTGCTTGCTTAAGATAAATTCACTAATGTTTATACTCAATGTACGCTCTCAATTTAGTTATATTAATAATATTTTACGATTAAATTGCTATTCCTGATCTTTCTAGTGATAGGAAAGTTTTGTTTGTTATGCAACACGTGCTGTTAATATAAACTAATAAAAAGGTAAATAATTAATAATCTGAAAAATTCGCATAAAAAGTGGGACAAATTTGTTCCTCTTTTTTTCTGTTGTTTGTTATGTTTATTTTATTTTATTATGTATGTTTCTGTTTTTCTGCTAATTATATTTTTCATTTTCCCGTACAAGATATGTGTGACACTTTTCAATAAATAACTGCAGTTTTTTCAATATATTAAATAATTTATCCAGTGATTATAAGCGATATTTTTTCAAGAATAAAAAGATATACACTTTATTGATTGTGTTATTTACAAATGTTTCTTGAATTTTTCCTTAGTAGTCCATATTATCGCCTACTTCTTCGACTTTCTTTACTTTAGTATTTAGTTCAAGTTACAATTAAATTTCACTTTTTTATTGGATCTCATTAGCAAGATGATCTCTCAATATTCCTACATTATAAGAAAATTGAAATATGCATCTAGCAATATTGTGAAATATGCATTGTAGCAATATTGATTGGAAAAAAGTTTTTCCATAAACGATTCCGTTACTTTGCGTCCGACATATTTATTGCCTTTTGTCGAAAATTCGTATACTTAATTACGTGCTTTCGCAGCACTAAAGATTGACTTTTTCTTCCGTTTCTCTCGCGCACACACGCACGCAATGCTTATCGCGGTAAAGTGTGGGCGCGCAATATATTATGAATGAGAAAAGCAGTTCTCCGCCTTTACAATCCGGCTCCGGGCGAATACTTGCCGGCTCTTAGTATGTTACTCGCTCATTGTGCGCATGCCGGAAAATAGGTTGGACTTAAATAGCGAGTTCCTCGCTGGCGCTACCTCCTCCTACAGCTCGGAATGTACGCGCCCATGAAGATTAAAAAATCTGTATATTCCAGTACGCCAGTCGACACACCGAAATTGTCGTTTCATAGCGGCGAGAAATATTCGAAATAGTTGACACATGGTGTACCTCGCGTAATTGCATACGCCGTGTAGCGACGACGCACGAAAATTCGTCGTTTTACATAATGGAACGTTAATTCGGTGAACGAGCCAGCCCGAGTACTGCACGTGCGGCTACGCACGCACATACGGTCGGGGCTTCGCGAAAAGTAGAGGAGAAAAGAGGAGATAATTTTTCGTACTCGGGTTGATAACTCGTTCGAATGGAACGAGCGTGCGCGAGGGAAACACAAATTAATCCGCTTTCCGCGGCAATAACCGTGGGAGATCGCGACGCCGTCTGTTATAGCAGCTTCTGCATAGACAGCTTCTCACTATCGCACGTAGCAAATTTCGCTGGTGTTTCCGAACAATCCAACTAGAAATATGTCTCCTGATCCGGTTGATCTCAATCAGTTATCTGGTTGTGCATAGAAATGTGTTATCGGGTTCCAATTATAAATAAGGTCCTAATTATTAATAATTCTTACTCTCTAATTCTCTTAACCCATTAACGCCCAAATGTGCTGAAATTTTACGTTGATTTGAGCCATTTGTTTTACCATGGAAATGAGGTCTGTTTATAAAGAGTACCATTCTTACCAATTTCGATGTCGCTCTATCGAATAGCATTGAGAAAATTTAAAAAATCGCAATTTATGCAAAATCTGTGCAAAATAAAATAAAAAAACATGTTTTTAGGACTAATTTTTTCTTCTTCTATTTTATCTACATAAAAACTCTCTCATAAAAATTTTTTCTACATAAAAACGTGTTAGTATCGCTCGGGAAAGTGTCTAAAATGTGTTCCCGATACTTAAAAAATATGCCATGAATATTTTTTTCAACAAACATGGCGATACCAAAATGGCAGTCGACTTGAAGCGTTTAATTCGAATTTTCGTTTATATTTGATTATCGGAATTATTTTAGAGTCAATATTACTACAAAATTATATAGTAACTTACATAATAATTACATAGTAAAATTAACACGTTTTTGGGGAAAATAGCAGAAGAAGAAAAAAATAGCCCTAAAAACATACGTTTTTTAATTTTATTTTGTAAAAATTTTGCATAAATTGCGATTTTTTTTAAGTTTTCTCAATGCTATTCGATAGAGCGACATCGAAATTGGTAGAAATGGTACTTTTTATAAACAACAGACCTCATTTCCGTAATAAAATAAATGGCTCAAATCAACGTAAAATTTCAGCACATTTGGGCGTTAATGAGGCGTTAATTAAGGTGCATCAGTAAATAGTCATTGATATTAGTTATAAGTGTAGCATTGAGCAATTACTTATAACTACAAATCAGTGTACATTCACTGCTTTCAATAATGTTTTACTGATTCAATTTAAAGAGAGTACTAAGACTCTGACTGCCACGTTGCATTATATGACTTATTAGATCCCGATAACATTATCTTATACACAAAACAGAACTAATTAAGATAACTAATAACTATTATCGATTTGATCAGGATCATGAGATAAATGTCTAGACGAGATATATTTTCGTCGCTCTCAAGGAGCAACATATCGTCGTCGCGATGTGGAAAACGTGCTCTATCGTGCGGGCGCCTCATGCATTTTCAGATACATCCATCGCTCACGTGTGCGTTTTCTGTAAGTGACGGACGCAATGGTGACACATGTATTCTGGGATTAGTGTTCTCGCGTGCGGCACTCCGTAAACGTAAACTGGGCGGAACGTAAGCGC
This sequence comes from Odontomachus brunneus, assembly GCF_010583005.1. Classification (NCBI taxonomy): domain Eukaryota; kingdom Metazoa; phylum Arthropoda; class Insecta; order Hymenoptera; family Formicidae; genus Odontomachus; species Odontomachus brunneus. Next base: position 4,453,652 of record NW_022639452.1, read on the forward strand.
CATAACACGTGTTTCAGCACGTACGTTTCCTTCGGCGACCGCCATAAAGACATACATTGTTTCGTAACTCTTAGAAAAGTTGTGACTCGATAAGCGCGCGCACACACAGACACAACCCCTCCCCCCTCCCTTCACACATACACAGAATATGCGGAGCGTTATTGTCTGCGAAATTAGACCGAGTTTGCGGAAGCGCGTCCCGGTCGTCGATTGTAGTCGCGCACAGATGATGGAAGTTGCATAATTATATTCAGAACTCAAATGTCATTATTATACGAGGGAATGAAGTTATAATCGGGAACGGATATTCGGATGTCGCGCGAGTGAGATAGTTGGCGCATCCTTATGCCCAAATCAGGTCGGAATACATATGTTCAGCGAATCGAGCGTGATTTTTCTTCTCTCGCGTGAGGTCACGATCGCGCGTATATTTACCGCCCAACCCGGTGATTTCTTCAACCCCGAGAAAACAGCCATTGGATAACGGGACCGATTATGGAATATCACGTTTTCCAAAATCAACATTGCTATAATGTAAATGCATATTTCTACTTTCTAATAGTATAGGAACATCGAGATGCACGTTAGGCAATAAAGTCCAATAGAAGGAAAAATTTAATTGCAACTTAGATATTAATAAAAAGGTAACGAGTGAAAAAACCGAAGAGTCAAAAGTGGGTGATAATATAGACGGAGAAATTCAAGAAACATCAGTAAATAACAATCAGTAAAATCTGTTTTTGAGAAAGCATTGTTCATAATCATCGGACAAATTATTTTATACATTAAAAAACTATACAGTTATTTATTTTCACAAAGATAGATAATTAACAACCTAAAGAATTTAAAAAGTGGGATAAATTTTCTTCTATTTGTTGTTATATTCATTATATTCAGTCAACGTTTTTTCGCTTATCATGCTTATTCCTCATATAAGTCATGCTTATTTGAGAAATAAGCATGATAAACAAAAAAAAAAACATTGACTGAATATAATGAATACGACAACAAATAGAAGAATATTTGTTCCATTTTTTTGCGCGAATTCTTTAGATTGTTAGTTATCTACCTTTACAATAATCCATATCATCAAAATGTCTTACATAGCAAACTAAACTTGCCCATGTTATTAAGGAAGTTAGCAATAACAGTTGAATAGTGAAACATTATTAATAGAATTATATCGAGAGCGTACATTGTGAATTTAAACAGAACTTACCTTAAACAAGCTTGAGCGGTTAACACAATGTCTAACTTTCAGGCGAAATGAAAGTAGCAAATTGTTTCTCGCTTGAAGGTTCAGCAGTACATATGACGAATTTTATAATAAATGCAATAACTTCCAGCAGTTGTTATCAGAGTACAGTGTTTTAAAGGGACTGGAGGGTCAGATTGCCTGAAAATCGTGCTTGTTTTATCACAATTTTTTATGACAAACTGAATGAATATGCGAAAATATTATTTTGACGTGTATTTATAAAACATATAAAGAGATTTAAATGATCAAATGCTCAATAAATATATGGTACATGCAGTCAAAATATATTTTTTTCTTTTCAAATATATTTCTTTTTCCTTTTTTCGTCATTTTTTCGCAGTAATATCTTGATTCTCGGTGGTTCAATTAAACTGAATTTTAGGTAGAAAATTTCTGTAAGCTTGTCGTTATCATGTGAACTACTATAATAGAGATTGAGTAAAAGTTAACAAAACTGCAAATCTTAATAGAATATTATTAAAACTTTCAGTTCTTTTATAGTAAAAAAATTAATATTTCAAAATTAAATATTTTCACGAGTTTTCCAGTTGTTCACGCGATAACAACAAGCTTACGGAAATTTTCTACTCAAATTCAGCTTAATTGAACCATCCAGAGTCAAGATATTACTGCAAAATGACGACCTTGAAAAAAAAAACAAAATATATTTTAATGCATGTACACTTATATTGAATATTTGATCATCAAAATTATATTTTTCTTCTCTTTATATGTTAAATACACGTCAAAATAACATTTTCATCATTCAGTTTGTCATAAAAAATTGTGAAAAAACAAGCACAATTTTCAGGCAATCTGAAATCTCCAATCCCTTAAAGGAGAAATAAGTTCCTATTTCATATTATCTGCCTATTTCGTAATCGGTTTCTTTACTTTATATTTGCAAGAGATTGAGCCTATCTGATGAAATGAACTTGATAACAGACATGTAGACGATTTGAACTGATCTAGGTTATATCGTAGAACGGCCGAGTCATCCGGAGTAAGCCAAAGCAACCTAGATTACGCCAACGGTATGCCGGCGAGATTATCGCGAGTGAGATAAATTACATCGAGGCAGTCGAGAGCGTGGAAGAGCGCAATTGAGAGATGTACTTTAAAGGCAATATTTTAAGTGTCAAAGTACGCGTTAAGATAAAACACCTAATTATTGAAATCCTCCTTAGTCATTGACGCTCTAGAAAAAGTTAGTTTTTCTTGCACCGGGATTACAGCTAAACTTCTCGTCTGCACTCTATAATTCTGAAAGAGTATCTTTTAATCAACTTTACAACTGAAACTATGAACAAATATCGCTGGTCGCAAAAGAAACTAACTTTTTTCTAAAGTTTTATTGACTAAAAGGAATGTTAAAAACTTCAATCAGAAACTTATTCTATGATCCTGATCAGGTCCATCAGTTATCTGGTGTTTATAACGTGATATTATCAGGCCCTAATTATTAATAATCTTTAATAAGGTTCGGATGCTGCGTTACTTATCATTGAGATCAACCCGATCATATTGGGATGATAAATTTCTAGTCGGGAATTGGGTGTTTTATTTTATAAGATAAAATGAGGAAAATGACAGAACGGAAAGAGAAACCGTGCGACGTGCGAGTTGTAAATAAGTCCCTTCAGTACGAAGTAGTGACGAAATATCATCTCGCGCTCTGCGACTTGGAATATCTGTTCTCCGTCTTGGCGTATTCTTTTGACGCGACGCAAACGCGCGGTCCCCGTAGCAATAGTAATGCGAAAGTAGGTAGGCGGCACTTTCCATAGCGGCGTAAGTTTCCACTATGTAGACTTTCGAGCGCTTTACCGAAAGTATATACGCTATCTCGGGCTAAAAGTGCTTCCCGCTTGCCTTCTACGCGGGTCGTAACAAAGTCGCTCGTCGTGCCTTCGCTCATGGTGTAACGTCGCGGCGGCCGTTAGCAGCAGCCGCAACGTCGTGGATGCCAAATGTAATAAGAAGGCGACGGTGCACCGTTGCGGTTCATAGTGTCGAAGATTGCACCGCGCATTCGGAAGAACGTGTGACATTTGAGAGCTGTCCGTCTGCCAACGGCGCGACCTCGGGGCTGAGTTTCGTCCCGAGCTTCGAAATGGGTGACCACGTCGGCGCGCTCATTCGATACGTCTGCGCGAGTAGTTTGCGCAACACAACCCGTACCGACTGCGAAACTACGGATTGCAAAGCGATATTTATTGTCTCTGTTTCTCTCTATCTATCCATCTCTTTCTCTCCCCTTCTATCGCGACACTCGACCGGAATTGCAGCGGCGCATGTATGCCGCCGCCACGGTAAATCGATGTCTTTCGTTACGCCACAGCGTGACATCTTCGAAAAGATTCGGCCGAGTTCCCAGATCCTATCTGTCGACCGTCCCGCCATTGCCGGTCTATATTTTGCAACGCGCGATAGACATCTTAATTAACGACTACACGAAAACCTCGTGCCCCTCTCTATTAGCTGAAATAAGGGTCAAGTAACGGTCTGATAATAAATGTTTCAACTTCTGCAGATTGGGAAACGTCAGATTTCTTAAAAAAAGAATTTCTTAATTATTGACAATACTAAATATGAAAACACATTTTGAGAGATATTTTATACAAACATAAATATCAATTTAGTAATATCAGTAATATGTTTAACGCCGCTATCCTTGCGAAGATATCAATTTTCGTGTAAACATATTAAAAATTAACTAATACTAATGTAACTATTATTATTTCATCACCAATACTTATTAGTAAGGTTTTGTTGTAAATATGTGTGTGTAAATACAAGAACTGCAAACTCTATGAGATCAGAAGAATATTGGATTGCTTATCAATTGTAAAGAATCACCGAGAAATAGCACTATATATATATATATATATATATATATATATATATATATATATATATATATATATATATATATA
>NW_022639452.1:4459197-4463565 GCF_010583005.1 Odontomachus brunneus
GCGAGAGAGAGAGAGAGAGAGAGAGAGAGAGAGAGAGAGAGAGAGAGGATTGGTTATTCCGACTTCCTAAGTTAACTGATAATTAAATCATATATTTGTCTTTGTATTTCCTTCAATTTAGACAAAGACAGATATGTAATTTAACTATCATTTAATTTACCAAGAAGTGGAACAACTGGGTCTTACTAAAAACCAAATTTAGACTGTATAGAGACGCAATTTTGGTTGTTAGTCGCTTCGAAATAGCCGATATACCGACTATTCTTTTGGATTTCTCAAACTCAAATCACTACATATCTTTCGAAAGTTAAGTAAATTTATTTTTACATTTTTACATTTTTTGGTAATAAAAAAATTAGTAGTTTTTCATATTGTTTACTAGAAAAAACAACGAGTTCCCGATGTGCGAGATCTGCGCTTGCAAGAAGAGCCAGTCTATTCTAACAGAACTATCAAAAAGGTTAAAGTTTCTATATGCATTAAAAAAAATCTCACATAAGTCTATTTTTAATGCAATTATCGACAAAAATGTGAGAATATAGGCTTGATGAAGATATTTATGTTTTGAAAATAATGCCACAAAGTGCTTCGTAAAAAGTTATTAAAATTTTACAATGCCAATTTTTTGCCAGTAAATTTCAGAAGTTCTTATTATTAAAATATCATATTGGCTTTATTTTAATATCTTAATTAGAATAAATTTCTAGATTTCATAAAGAAAAGATGATTTTTCTCACTCTATAAATAATCTTTTACAATTTTTTTCAAATCTGTTTACCATTTTGATTTGCTCTTATCTTACAAGTGAGATTTTTCTATATCTTTGGAAAAAGATGTGTTGAGAAATATTAATTTTCAACAAAATTATGACAGTTCAAAGTTCTAACAGATTCAAATTGTATGTCCCAAAAAATGATTATACGCAGAGAATTAAGATATGAATATATTACATTAAATGATAATATTTGTGGCGTCTCGGAAAACAAGACTCCGCGATTAGGCGCGGCTTATTCGGAGAAGCGTCTTATATAAAGAAACATCTTATATGGAGAAGCGCGAGTTTCGCCACCGCGACGCAGCGCAGAGAAGACACCACCTACTCGCAGTGAAATTTTGACGAAGCATCCTATATAAAAGAAACACAATGGGTGGTCAGCACGATTCATCGTTAGACGACACTCGTCACAGATCGCTTTGCGGAGAGGTTTACAGGAAGACACTCTACGAGAGCAGTTCCTTTGCGACAGGAACGTTCGACACACGTCTTCAGGTTTTAAGCCTTCTTTGCGGACAGGCACCCGAACCGAATCTCCGCGAGAGATAACCGCTACAGTGCCCTTGCGAGGGAGAATACTCTCGGCATAGTCTCCTTTGCAGAGGAGCGACCGTCAACATCGCAGCAACCTCGGAGGCACCACGGACACGCGGTCAACGCGTCGCAGCACCTCCTAAAGCAGCTTCGGACGACGGTGGCGCAGCATCGCAGCAACCTCGGATCCACCACGACGCTTTCGTCGCGACAGCGCACAGTGGAGACAAATAGAAAGTTACTGTTCAAAAATCGCTAGAGACCACAATTTTATAGCAATCGAGATCCATTTTTTTTTAATTAAACGTTAATCAATGTAGAAAGAAACTGTCGAGCCCGATTTTTTAAAAAATTCTTCTAAGTGTTGCAATATTAATAGGAATTTTTTTTAAATTATCAAGTTTTGTGAACCACTCCAATTGGAAAACTTTCCATCTTTTCACTGCACAGTACAGTATACTAAGGTTTTCAGCATCGCTGATTACGAATCTGATATAAAAATCAGAATTTGGCAATTGACAACTGCTAATCTTCTGTCAACATAAACAAAATCTTTATGTTTTAACGTAGTATACAGGGTGTCCCGTCACTACCGCATTATCTCTTAAGGGCGGATTCCTGAGGTAATTTGAATAAAAAAATCTTAATACAAAAATGGCGAGGCTATAATACTTTTCAAATTATAAACGATTAAAGTTAACCAATTATACTTACTAATATTACAGGTGCATGCACATGTCGTCTCTTTTCCAAATATTGATGCGGAAGTTCTATACATACAACAATATATGTAATAATAATCTGCCTTTTCTATCATTTAAGTAAACAATAACAATTTCGTCAAAATGTTATGAATAAAATATCACACAATATGTTTATGAGAATAGTCAGTAAGCTGTCATACATTTAACGTTTCTTTCAGGGATTTACAACTAATTTCATATCTTATGCAAATTCTCACTTATGTGCATGCACCTGTACCATTGTGTGTTGTAACGTACCAATACTTACTTAACGTACTTTAGCCAATATAATTGGTCAACTTTAATTGTTCATAATTTGAAAAGTATTATAGCCTCGACATTTTTGCATTAGGTTTTTTTTCTTCAAATTATCTTAGGAATTCGTCCTTAACAGATAATGCGGTAGTGGCGGGACACTCGGTATATGTTGCAATAGAGTATACAAAATCGTTCAACATAAATGTAAGGTCAGTATTAAAATCTAGTATTTAACAGCTGTCTGTCAATCCCATAGCCGATATGAAAAAAATGTTTCTGTAGCACGAAATGTGTCACTGTAAGGTATATTAGGTTTAGGTTGCTGAATACGAACTTAATTCTTATTAATATTGCAACATTTAGAAGAATTAAAAAAAAATTGGGCTCGACAGTTTTTTACTACATTGATTAACGTTTAATTAAAAAAAAAAAAAAAAATCGGTAAAGGTATAGAAAACAGGCGCCACCTCCGATCAGTCTGATCTTGACATATGTTGTTAAGGACATGGCCCTGAGTAACAATCAAAAGGTTTTAGCCGTCGTTCGTTAAAAAGTTATTAACAAAAGAAGTTGCATCAAAAGAATGTAATTTTTGGACAACGTACATACAAAAACATCGAATTTGTACGCCTGCTACACACATACACACACACTGCTCGCCAGCAAGCGCGCTTGCCCGTCCACCCGCGGTGTGTGCGTGTGTTCATATTATATTTGAAGTTTTATAAATAGAAAATAATAAAAATAAAAAAGGTGCCTATCTCTAGGCTATGCCCTCCAGTTACACGGCTAGGGACAGACACCGTTTACATGCTACACTAAATATACCCTGTGTTGATATTAATGTATCAACTTTTTTGTGAATAACTTTTTAACAAACAATGAGCGCCAGTTAAAACCAGTTTTGAGAGCGCCAGTTTTGAATGTTATTTAGGGTAGTGGCAGACACCTTCCTAGCCTACAAATTTGATGTCTTTGTATATACGGTGTCTAAAAATTACATTCATTTTATATAACTTCTTTTGTTCATAACTTTTTAATAAACAATGAGCGACGACTAAAATGTTCAGAAGGTCACTCAAAAGGGTGACTTCTATGACATGTCAAGGTCAAGCGCATCGGAGATGGCGCCTGTTTTCTATACCTTTATCAAAATATCATCCCGATTGCTATAAAATTGTGGTCTCTAGCGACTTTTGAACAGTAAATTTCTATTTTCCCCTACTGTGCAGCGCCGCAGCAGTCTTGAGACATTGGAGACATCCTCACCAGCGGTCGGGCACACATCAGCAACCAAGGTCGTTCGTTCGGAAGCGACTCCTGCGGACGCTACTTCCAGCTGGAGCTGGAATCATCGCAGCAGGCTCGTCGTAACCGCTCGTCGCGGAAAAACTATTAACCACTCACATACATACAATCAGACACATTACAAGATATTGTAATTATTATCGTCGTTGTTTGTTACAAACGAAATGGAAAATCGAGCATCTCCGTTCATTAATGCAATCTCCTTTCCATGCGAGCGAGCAAAATCAACCGACTCACGAATATATACAACGTGACTTCCACATATTTAAATTTAAATTTAATTAAATTTAATTTAAATTAATATATAGAAGATTTTTATTAAGGAATATTTCGCAGGTTAATGGAAAGTCACCTTCTTCAAAAACATTTTCGACTATCGATTATCGACGATGTTAAATAACTACGTGGATTCCGAAAATGTTTAGATAAATTTTATAGTATGTGGATATATGTAAGAGAATATTAATTCAATAACGATGTTAATGACGTAAAGTTAAGATTTCTGCGGAAATGTAAATATATAATAAGTTTTATTGAGACTAAATAAATAGTAATTCCAAGAATATTTTGATGAATATATGAATACCAATTTAATAACGACAGTAACTTAATTGATATAATAATATCAACTTATGCAAAGTTAAGATTCATTCGAGAACGTATAAACCTTCGTGCAGAGATGAATAATTTTCACTATGAATCGTAGAATCATCACACCTCGCAATACGCCGAATAATCGATTATCCGCGA
>NW_022639452.1:4463575-4478150 GCF_010583005.1 Odontomachus brunneus
TACTAATATTACAGGTGCATGCACATGTCGTCTCTTTTCCAAATATTGATGCGGAAGTTCTATACATACAACAATATATGTAATAATAATCTGCCTTTTCTATCATTTAAGTAAACAATAACAATTTCGTCAAAATGTTATGAATAAAATATCACACAATATGTTTATGAGAATAGTCAGTAAGCTGTCATACATTTAACGTTTCTTTCAGGGATTTACAACTAATTTCATATCTTATGCAAATTCTCACTTATGTGCATGCACCTGTACCATTGTGTGTTGTAACGTACCAATACTTACTTAACGTACTTTAGCCAATATAATTGGTCAACTTTAATTGTTCATAATTTGAAAAGTATTATAGCCTCGACATTTTTGCATTAGGTTTTTTTTCTTCAAATTATCTTAGGAATTCGTCCTTAACAGATAATGCGGTAGTGGCGGGACACTCGGTATATGTTGCAATAGAGTATACAAAATCGTTCAACATAAATGTAAGGTCAGTATTAAAATCTAGTATTTAACAGCTGTCTGTCAATCCCATAGCCGATATGAAAAAAATGTTTCTGTAGCACGAAATGTGTCACTGTAAGGTATATTAGGTTTAGGTTGCTGAATACGAACTTAATTCTTATTAATATTGCAACATTTAGAAGAATTAAAAAAAAATTGGGCTCGACAGTTTTTTACTACATTGATTAACGTTTAATTAAAAAAAAAAAAAAAAAATCGGTAAAGGTATAGAAAACAGGCGCCACCTCCGATCAGTCTGATCTTGACATATGTTGTTAAGGACATGGCCCTGAGTAACAATCAAAAGGTTTTAGCCGTCGTTCGTTAAAAAGTTATTAACAAAAGAAGTTGCATCAAAAGAATGTAATTTTTGGACAACGTACATACAAAAACATCGAATTTGTACGCCTGCTACACACATACACACACACTGCTCGCCAGCAAGCGCGCTTGCCCGTCCACCCGCGGTGTGTGCGTGTGTTCATATTATATTTGAAGTTTTATAAATAGAAAATAATAAAAATAAAAAAGGTGCCTATCTCTAGGCTATGCCCTCCAGTTACACGGCTAGGGACAGACACCGTTTACATGCTACACTAAATATACCCTGTGTTGATATTAATGTATCAACTTTTTTGTGAATAACTTTTTAACAAACAATGAGCGCCAGTTAAAACCAGTTTTGAGAGCGCCAGTTTTGAATGTTATTTAGGGTAGTGGCAGACACCTTCCTAGCCTACAAATTTGATGTCTTTGTATATACGGTGTCTAAAAATTACATTCATTTTATATAACTTCTTTTGTTCATAACTTTTTAATAAACAATGAGCGACGACTAAAATGTTCAGAAGGTCACTCAAAAGGGTGACTTCTATGACATGTCAAGGTCAAGCGCATCGGAGATGGCGCCTGTTTTCTATACCTTTATCAAAATATCATCCCGATTGCTATAAAATTGTGGTCTCTAGCGACTTTTGAACAGTAAATTTCTATTTTCCCCTACTGTGCAGCGCCGCAGCAGTCTTGAGACATTGGAGACATCCTCACCAGCGGTCGGGCACACATCAGCAACCAAGGTCGTTCGTTCGGAAGCGACTCCTGCGGACGCTACTTCCAGCTGGAGCTGGAATCATCGCAGCAGGCTCGTCGTAACCGCTCGTCGCGGAAAAACTATTAACCACTCACATACATACAATCAGACACATTACAAGATATTGTAATTATTATCGTCGTTGTTTGTTACAAACGAAATGGAAAATCGAGCATCTCCGTTCATTAATGCAATCTCCTTTCCATGCGAGCGAGCAAAATCAACCGACTCACGAATATATACAACGTGACTTCCACATATTTAAATTTAAATTTAATTAAATTTAATTTAAATTAATATATAGAAGATTTTTATTAAGGAATATTTCGCAGGTTAATGGAAAGTCACCTTCTTCAAAAACATTTTCGACTATCGATTATCGACGATGTTAAATAACTACGTGGATTCCGAAAATGTTTAGATAAATTTTATAGTATGTGGATATATGTAAGAGAATATTAATTCAATAACGATGTTAATGACGTAAAGTTAAGATTTCTGCGGAAATGTAAATATATAATAAGTTTTATTGAGACTAAATAAATAGTAATTCCAAGAATATTTTGATGAATATATGAATACCAATTTAATAACGACAGTAACTTAATTGATATAATAATATCAACTTATGCAAAGTTAAGATTCATTCGAGAACGTATAAACCTTCGTGCAGAGATGAATAATTTTCACTATGAATCGTAGAATCATCACACCTCGCAATACGCCGAATAATCGATTATCCGCGACGTTATTGGCTCGCAAAGTTTCGCCGTGGTGTTTCGTGATAATACAGAATTCCACAAAATGTCATTCTTCGCAACGAAATTGTAATGCAATTATAAAGTATAACACGTTCCTTGCATTTGTGCGCGAGGCTCGGTCAGCAGCGGTTTCACCTACGGGCTCGCGGCCGGAATCCGCGAACGAATCGTGCAGTGAAATTGCTCGAACTGATCGACTGGCTGAAAATTTCGAGCACTGGTTCCATTCAAAGGCGTCTGTCATGCCGTAGCACCGGCGTTCATAAACGCAATACCACTTAACGACCGTCGCACAGCCCAGCTTTATCACGCTACACCCACGTCGTTACAACCTATTGAATTTTCATGAACGCGTTACGAATATAATGTAGTAACCATGGACATCGTATACATGGGCTCTGAATACCTTATGTTCTGTCGTCTAATAGAGTAAAGCCTCTACACTGAGAGAAAAATGTATGATATTTGGAACTATAATGGCATAGTAAAAAGATTATAGTTAGGAATATATTTTTTATAGTAAATATCACCATAATGTTTGTAATATTTACAATATAAGCATAGTATAACTGATTCATGTAAAATTTTTACTAAGAATTATAATTATTTGAAATAAAAAACATAGTAAGGTAGCAAATATTAAATGGTAAGAGAAATTAATTATTTTATATAGTCAATACAATTGGAATATTTGGAAAATATGGGTACATGTAACTATATTCCCAAAGCGTGCTTTACTATACACATAGAGTAATAAGATGGTGACTATAAATGTGTGTATTCATTCTGCTATATCTTCGTGTTTAGATGAACTATAAATATATGTTTGAGGCCAAAACGAACTATAAAATATGATGAGATTATAGTTATTCTAACTATTTTTTTCTCTCAGTGTAGAAAGAGAGCTAGAATACAGGTGCTATAGTTTTCTTCCTATTTTATCACTCGTCGCGGAAAACTATTAACCACTCACATACATACAGTCAGACACATTACAAGATATTGTAATTATTATCGTCGTTGTTTGTTACAAACGAAATGGAAAATCGAGCATCTCTGTTCATTAACGCAATCTCCTTCCCATGCGAGCGAGCGAAATCAACCGACTGAGATTCACGAATATATACAACGTAACCTTCACATATTTAAATTTAAATTTAATTAAATTTAATTTAAATTAATGTATGGAAGATTTTTATTAAGAAATATTTCGCAGGTTAATAGAAAGTCAGATTCTTCAATCACTTTTTTGTTGCGCGTGCATCCATTTCTCGTTTCCACAATATTATACACTGAGAGAAAAACGTATGATATTTGGAACTATAATAGCATAGTAAAAATATTATAGTTAGGAATATAATTTTTATAGTAAATGTTACCATAATATTTGTAATATTTACAATATAAGTATAGTATAATTGACCCGTGTAAAATTTTTACCAAGAATTATAATTATTTGAAATAAAAAATATGGTAAGGTGGCAAATATTAAATGGTAAGAGAAATTAACTATTTTATATAGTCAATACAATTGGAATATTTGGCAAATATAGGTACATGTAACTATATTCCCAAAAGATGCTTTACCATATATATAGAGTAATAAGATGGTGACTATAAATCTGTGTTCATTCTACTTATATCTTCATGTTTAGATGAACTATAAATATATGTTTGAGGCCAAAACGAACTATAAAATATAGTGAGATTATAGTTATTCCAACTATTTTTTTCTCTCAGTGTAGAGCGCAACAGCACCCAGACTAGATTGGCAAGTAAAATCTTATTTAAATTTTATTGCACATTTTGTCTGTGCAGAAAGAGACAGAGAACAGAGAGGGGCTGTACATATTTCACTTTTCTGGCCGTATGCGGGTCCATGTATACTACGTCCATGGTAGTAACGCACCCAGTTCCTTCGGTTTTATCGCCAAGACGACCAGACGGTGATTACGCCGCTGAAAATTCCGCCGTGACGGAGCACATTCGCGGCTTGTCGCGACAATGACCCGTCGACCTGTCTTTATTTCGCTTGGCTGGCGCACACGTGCGCACACTTGCGCCCCTAGATCAAGCACGGGATACACGCTATACACAACACCAACGACCCTAGCTGCATTAGATAATCGATCGGGTTGAGTACGATTAGCTCATAAAGTCATGTAACGCTCTCGAGATCACACAGCACCACTTTATCATTACGCTCCCGTCTCTCTGGTGCGCGCGAATACGCTTAATGCTCCGCCAGCCCAGAGGTTGCGGTGAAATAATTGAGCTATAGCCATATTACCGAGCTGAACGGCCGCGCTACAAAGGACCGGGAAGCCAGATCGGTAACGGAAGTCACTTAAATCTAATTATATCGCAGGCTGCTACATTGCGACGTGTATGAATGATTTGATTTCATTGGTCGTGCGCTACCTACAAAGAAGCATCGCCGGGTGGTATGCTTCAGTATTACCGCTTCTCTCTGTAGTTTGCGGCTTGATGTAACAATCCAGACGTTACGTTACGCTACGTTTAAACGTGTATGATCCTATATTATGAATACGTTCGGTATCTCGGAGCGAGAACGACGGAGCAATTGGCATTGTTAAATCGTGAAATTTTTCACGATATTCCTCGGAACATTAGATTAGGTTAATTAACATTGAATAAGAGAGATAGATATTATTAATATAAAAAAGATTACAGTAATCAGTAAGTTGGAAAAAAAAGAAACATCCAGTTTGATGGGAATGGCGACGTTAACCCTTTGAAGTATACATTTTTTCTTACATAGGATTTATCTGAAATTTATTATCCGGGGATTTTTGGGGTCACTGATTACGAATGTGAACTCAAAATTTCGAAATTCAAAATAGTGGCAAAATGGAATTCAATATGGTGGCTCGAATTGCAAACAGTGACTTAATTCGAATAGAACTCAGTACTCGAGTATTTTTGGGATCACTAATTACGAATGTATACTCAAAATTTCGAAATTCGAAATGGCGGATTCGATATGGCGGACCAAAATGTGAAACCGCGCAACATAACGGCGTGTGAATTCACCGTTTTGAATTTTTTTTATTTCAACTTTTAATTTGGAATCAGCAATCCAAAAATACTCTAAGTACCAAGTTTCATTCAAATATCTTTTGTAGATTAGCCACAATTACATTTATTCTATGAAAGTGTTTTTTGTATTTTGTTTATTTATAAAACCCAAAAAATCGAAACTAAAATTTTTAAAATACTTTTTTCATAATAACTGATGCTCTAGAAATCTAAATATGTGATTACATACATCCTAATATATTAAGATATATGTAAAAAGAATAAAAAACCAAGTGCAAAAAAGTGTGCCTCAGAAGTGCCGCAAAGGGCTAAGGAAAGGTTTTAGTTTAGATAGTCGATAAACTAGAGGTTTTTACAAATTTCTTTTTAAATAGATTAATATATCTATATAATTATATATTATATATAGATATATTAATATATCTATATAAGGTTTCGACCATACTATTTATCATTGTTTTGAATATAAAAACATTATTTAAAAAAATTGGAATTTGTCCAGATTTCTTGTGCTGAGCACAACGTCGCTAGATATCTCTAAATGGTGAATAATATTACGGTTTGTTTAATAATTTGAAATAAATGGAATAAGAAAATTTAACAATTGTATTAAAGAGTGTCGTCTAGAAAATCACTTTTTTAAAAAAATATTTCAAACTGTGAGATACATCAAATTAAAGCAAATTTTTTTATACATTCCAAAAATGTGTATAATAATTTCTATACTTTTTGGGAAAATTTTAGGTAAATTGTTCCGAATTCATCATTGTCAGTACATAGAAAAGTCTTTCGTTCGAACACTGTAACGACTACATCGTTGTTCGGTGAGCGCAACACGATATTCGATTTTAAAACGTTTTGCTACTGTTTTGTAAAGCCGTTTCTCAGATGGTATCCGTTTCTCAAACGAGTCTTTGATGTCTGTAACCGAGCAAACTGTTTTACTATCGCTTTTATCAGCAGACAATTTTTTGCTATCAGTAACATTTTTTATAGTCTTTTTATAGTCTTCAATCGTCACAACATTCAATCCTTCTGTATTTTTTCTTCATTACCAGCATTTTTAGCTACAATAATTGTATTCTTACTGGCTTATATAAACTGTTTGATACACAATATTTTCAAAACCATAAATCGTAATACGCAGAAAAAGATAAAAACGGCATATCTGTGACTAATAATCGCTCAAAAAATGAAATAAATTATCCGTCGATAAAGAAGATTGGAGCTGGAAGAAAATAATCTCGATACGGAAGATTTCATACTATCCATGATGCTGGAGAGAACTGCTGCGATTAGATATATGTTCATCTTTACCCCCAAAAAAATCATTACTTTAAACTTTAAACGAATTTTACTCTAAATCATGTTTCTAGAGTTTACATGATTTTTCGATCTGGTTAGTACATACAAGAAGTGTTGTAGGTTACAAATATTTTTGGCTTTTCGCCTTCAAATAAATCTAGTACTGACTTGAAAGATGGATAACAATTAATTTGAAAATATATCAGTATAATAGCTAAAACTATATACTAAAAAAATATTTTTACTGTTTGAAGATACGCCATCCCGTTATGCTAAAATATATTCCCGAAATTCAAGTTTATTCTGGACTTTCTAAGCTAATCTAACTCGATTTGAAAAAAAAATTTCAACGCATATCACCTATAGTTAAAACAATATTATTTTATCGAGAATTCAATTGTCGCTTCTAAAATTCAGAGATGGCTTTTAATCCTAGAATTTAAACATGTGTAAAATTTACCCAGATCAACTTTCTTCGATTTCATTAAATGGCAAAAACATTAATAAATTTATATTAGTCAATGTTTTCTGCATTGAATAAAAAGAAAAGCATTGAATTTTAATCATTTTTATGGAAATTATAAATATATGAAAATATTTTGTATAAAATGTATTTACAAAGTAAAACATTTTAAATTTAATATATTTTAATGTCCAGAACAATCCACTTAAATTTTTGTTTTAATTTAACATAAAGCAAATTAAAAAATAAATTAAATGTTACGTTAAAAGTTAATTTATCACCGACATTATTTTGAAGTAACTTTTATATAATAAAAATTGATATTTCCATAATATCAAAAATAACACTATGAAAATGTTATTTTTCTAGTAAAAGAAATATTCTATTTATCTCCTTTTTATTGCATTTTAAAATATAGTTAATGATTTTTCCTGACATCTTAATTACATACTCTCTAATTGATTCAATTGATATATCTAGAAAAATTGCTTGTCACAAATGAAGTTAAACTTGGGAATTTTGTTTTTTGCATCATTTACCTTGTTACACCACTTCTATTCTAATTGTAGATACACTTTGTATTGTACTGTACATATCGTAAGATGGCAAAATTAATTTTTTAGTAAAATTAATACGCAAATTTGTATTAAAGTATAAATATAGTGTAATTTTTAATATTCACATATATGTTGTGAATATCAATTAAACACAAAATATTAATTCAAACATAATATATTAAATTAACGCACAGGTATGTTAAAAACTTAAAAGAAAAATATTAACAAGGACTACTTTTAATACAAATACAAAATGTTTAGGGTTTACACGTAACTTTTTAACGTTTAGAGTTTCAAAATTAAGTTCCTTATGCGTTTCAATTTCCAAGCGATCTTTTCGACATTTGTTTGAATAAACAAGAGTTACACTAATACAATCATTATGAATTTACTTGAAATTCGAATAATCGGAGAAAGATAAAAGGACAGTTCCGAATATATAATTTGACTGACAAACAAGTTTTACTTACAAGAAATATTTTGATTCTAAACACGAGTTCCGACGAGTTCTACGGAAACCGAGGGAAACGAAGTAAATAAGTAAAAACCCATGGTGCAATATTATCGCGATACTATCGTTAGCTCGAAACGTAAATCGTTATTGCATGAGAGCAGCCTTCCGTTGAGAGAGCCTTACGCCATAGCGCCTGTTCGTGCTATCAATTTACCATTATCTCGCGCAATGGATACACATGCCACTTTTCCCGCGCAATAGATACACACGCTGATAGCGAGAGAGACATAGTTCTTTTTAAGAGCAAATGCGTGTCGCTGGCGCAATACGAAACCGTGCAGCTCAGGCCGTGCAGCTCGCTCGATTCGGAACATGGCCGGCAGTCTAAGAAAGAAAATAAGAGAGATATCCAATCTTCCTGTACACGCTTCACCAGCCGCGCGGCAAGAAGCTGACTGCGAGTGGGGAAGCGAGGTGAGCTCGCGCCAGTTACTTGCTTCGTTTCCTATGGTACTCCACCTACTTTCAGAGCCCGAATTCGCTTCCGCGTCGAGCTCGTCAGGCGATCCTTGACTCTTTCTATGGCTCACTCCGAAATACTTAATCAAAGGAGAGCGCGGACTGAATTTCTTGGCAAACGGATACGAATATCACCCAAACGACATAATTCGTGAATGGAATTTGTGCGTGCGAGCGAACATGTATAAGTTGCTATTGTTACTATTGTACAGCTGCTACTATTGTACAGCATAGCGTAATACTATCGGGACGAAATTGACGCGGATGAAAGCAACGTCTGCGTCGTTCGGTTCCTCATGAATATACAGGGTGTCCTAGATCACCTTCACAATCTCTCGTGAGAACGGAAAGCGAATTGAGATGAACACAAAAGTCCTATATCATTTTGCGATAATAGATTCGCAATAATAGTTGAGATACTAATTAAAAAAGATTGGTGAATGATCACGCGCGATATAGTAGATGAGCTGCAATTGCGCTGTATATCGTTGTATACTTGCACATTAAGTCAAACTGAACAAAAAAGTCCTCTACCATTTTGCAAATGACAACATAGATTTTTAGATATTAATCAAAGAAAATTGTTACATGATTATGTACCATAATGCACAAATTTTCTTTAATTAATATCTAAAAATTTATGTTGTTATTTGCAAAATGGTAGAAGACTTTTTTGTTCAGTTTGACTTAATGTACAAATATACAACGGCAGACGGCGCAATTGCAGCTCATATACGACATCACACGTGATCATTCACCAATCTTTTTTAATTAATATCTTGAGATTTAATGCGAATATCGCAAATCGATATTAGACTTTTGTGTTCATTTCAATCCGCTTTACGTCCTCACAAGAGATTGTGAAGGTGATCCGGGACACTCTGTATAAGTGTGTATGCATGCACGTATTAAATTAGATAATATTAACGTATCTGTCGCGCCTGAATGTTCTCACGAGGTTCAACGTCCGCAGGAAACGCGAGTCGAAACCAAGTCGGAATCCTAACGTGGTGGAGACTTCTTTTTCGAGATGAATGCGGCGCGATGCAATGTCGCATACTTTGTATGCGGACATCTTTCCGCGCGATGAGGTCAGGAACTTAAACCGTCGTTAAGGTGAAACGTGAGTCTTTTGTGACAGGGGAAGAGTGATCGTTACGGACAAAATGTTACGGTGATGGTCAAACGCCAATTAATGGAACGTCGCGGGACTTCCACGAGTACGTCGTGCTGATGCTGAACGTTGCTCGAAGAGCTACGGCTATGAGGCGCATTCGTGACGTGTAAAACGAGCATGCGGAACGTGAATCGCTTCACAAACAGTACAAACACTCGAGGACCTCTGTCAGCTTCAAACTTGCGCTTAACGTGTAATAGGGGGTGGATGAAACGACTAATTGTCATCAGTTTGTTATCGTTGCTCTCATAGTAGCGGACAACTGATCATTCCAGGATCACTTTTGACTTGTCCAATTCTTCTCGTTCTTCGCAGCGGTTTCACCGGTATCGATCACCGTTAGAAATAATCCGCCGCGATATTACAGTGTTGCTGAGGAAACGTACGTAGTCGAAAAAAGGAGTTCCTTCTCTGTGTGGTATAACTAATTTTTTTCATTTTTGAAATAAAAACACAAAGAGTTTCTCGGAAGGCAGAGCGCAAGTTGGTCTTCCTTTAAAGATACAGGATAAAGGAAAAAGATATAGGATAAAGGAAAAAGATATAAGATGTAAGAGAAAAAGATGTAGGATTATGGAATAGACAGATAATATGAAATAAGAGCTTGTTAAAATGCTGCACGACGGCAACTAGGAGTTGTTGCATTTGTTGCAAAACTCATCATATGTAACGCTGAGCGCCAAGCAAGAAACGTATATGGAAATGTAAATGACTTTCTATTCTCGTTTCGCCTGAATATTAAACGATGTGGTAACCGTTGATCTAGCTTGCTTAACTCTGACAGTAACATCCTCATTTTACATGCCTGAGTAACACCGTACGTTTATTAAACGTATATTATCAAAAAATTGATTTTAAATTTATTAAAACCACTTACTGTAAGTTACAACTATTATCTTTTACTTGTAACATGATTTTTATACATGTTTTTGATATTTTTAAGTTTGTACTTACTTATTACATTTTACACCTGTTTTTTACACGCCTAGGTTTTTACACACTATTTTCTCATTTTATTTTAATTTGATATTACATTTTATGCAGTTGTAGAATAATATGAAAACATGACATTAGATCTGTCTCCAAAATTAATTCACTATAGACTATATATGTCAATTTTATGAGCAATATCAGTCTCAAAATTTACTAACAAGATTAATTCACTAAAAAAAAAAAAAAAAAAAAAAAAAAAAAAAAAAAAAAAAAAAAAAAAAAAAAAAAAAAAAAAAAAAAAAAAAAAAAAAAAAAAAAAAAAAAAAAAAAAAAAAAAAAAAAAAAAAAAAAAAAAAAAAAAAAAAAAAAAAAAAAAAAAAAAAAAAAAAAAAAAAAAAAAAAAAAAAAAAAAAAAAAAAAAAAAAAAAAAAAAAAAAAAAAAAAAAAAAAAAAAAAAAAAAAAAAAAAAAAAAAAAAAAAAAAAAAAAAAAAAAAAAAAAAAAAAAAAAAAAAAAAAAAAAAAAAAAAAAAAAAAAAAAAAAAAAAAAAAAAAAAAAAAAAAAAAAAAAAAAAAAAAAAAAAAAAAAAAAAAAAAAAAAAAAAAAAAAAAAAAAAAAAAAAAAAAAAAAAAAAAAAAAAAAAAAAAAAAAAAAAAAAAAAAAAAAAAAAAAAAAAAAAAAAAAAAAAAAAAAAAAAAAAAAAAAAAAAAAAAAAAAAAAAAAAAAAAAAAAAAAAAAAAAAAAAAAAAAAAAAAAAAAAAAAAAAAAAAAAAAAAAAAAAAAAAAAAAAAAAAAAAAAAAAAAAAAAAAAAAAAAAAAAAAACTATAACATAAAAAAGTAAAGAAAACCAGTGTGGTTTTAAGGACAACTGAACTGGAGTGAAGGAATACAAGTGTGAGTCGATACGGGAGAAGCAAAGTAAGAGAAACTACAACAGTACGTAGAGAAGCGCTTAGTGTGACTGTCAAAGTTAAGATAAATTCATTAATGTCCATATTCAATGTACATTCTCAACATAGTTGTGTTAATAATGTTTTACACAGTTCAATTGCTATTCACAATCTTGATGACACGGGAAGTTTCGTTTGCCATGCAAAACGTACTGATATAATATGGACCATTATAAAAGTAGATAAATAATAACCTAAAGATTTTGCCTAAAAAATAGGACTTTCTTCTGTTTTTTTTCTGTTGTTTATTATGTTTAGTTTTCATTTTTGTTTGTTATATTTATTTTCTGTACGTATGATACTTTTTAAGAAATAATTATAATTTTTTAATGTACCGTAAATAATTTGCTCAGTGATTATGAAAAATGCCCTTTAAAAAATAAAAGGATTTGTACTTTAATGATTTTGCTATTTACTAAAATTTTAAATTTCCTTAGTTGCTTAAATTTCCTTAGTGATATTATTCTCTTATTTTCTTGATCCTTCAATTTTCTTTCTTTTTCTTACGGTTACAGAGAAGTTTTACTATAGAGAAATACAAAGTATATGCGAATTTTTAAAAGGGATATCGTTTTTCTCGGTGCATAAAGTACATTAGCGCGTCTATTGCCATAAAAATTTAAAAATAAACGTAAGTATATAGTTTTTCTACATAATTGTGCACACATATTTTCTCATTTTTATTACAATTATTTTTTACAAACCACCTAAATTGGATTCAAAGAAAAACTCACGATTTTATTATGCCGATTGTATGAACAATCAATGCATGTATATGCTGTATTTCGCAAAATGTTTG
Source organism: Odontomachus brunneus (assembly GCF_010583005.1). Taxonomy (NCBI): domain Eukaryota; kingdom Metazoa; phylum Arthropoda; class Insecta; order Hymenoptera; family Formicidae; genus Odontomachus; species Odontomachus brunneus. Next base: position 4,476,157 of record NW_022639452.1, read on the forward strand.
GAGCGACATCAATATTAGCGAAGAATTTTTCGAGTAATCTGCTCTCGCTTTAATAAAAGGACAACTTATATTGCGAGACAAAGTAATTGCGTTGTATATCCAAAGATATTTAAACATTCCTGCAAAAATGTTTCTGCTGAGCAGGAAGGAGAATCACTTAGCATTTGAAAGCGAAACAAGTGCAAATTTTATAAAAATACTAATTCAACACTGACATGTTGTAAATGTACTCCATTTATTTGTAAAGAATATTTTATAACATCCGTGACTTGCAAAAATTGCTAAGCTGAATCAAAGACTGATCAAAGACTAATACATAAAATTAATTTTATCTCATTTATTTTTATATATTTTATTATATATTAATTAATCAAAGAAACATAAATAATAAACTTTTATATATGATAAACTTTCTTCGTATAATATTTATTTTATGATAAAATATCTGATTCTTTAACATTTTTCTTAATATTCCATAATGTACTTTATACACGACGTGCTTGTTCTCATGGTTAGAAAAAGCACACTCGCCGGAAAGTTAAAATGTAAAATACAGCGCGTGTCCGAAATAGGACTTCGAATTTGCAGTTCTCGCTTCCCAATACCTCTTTATCTTTGTTGTCCTACTCATAGCAGTCTTTATCTCTCAACGGATTTGTCAGCTATCATATGAAATTATCGCATATTGGAATAACATCAGCACCCAAGGAAGAAGCAAATACACATACATATAGTCTAATCGAATTTCTAACGGTCATCGTATCAGTATTGGGTCTAAACGTACGGGAAGACAGTTGCATGTAAAACGTGCTCAAGATCCTCTTTCGAAGTCCAGGTGCATTCCCCAGGTACCACTTTACATCTTGCTCCGCAGACTTGTATTAAACATTTACTCTACAGAGTATGTGTAGGACCTTCATGCGCGAACCTCTTTGTGTGTGCATAGGTTCTCACCCGTGCATCTATTCCCCTCACATTCTGTCACCCTTTCTCTCTTCCGCTTTCTCTTCCTTACTCGCTGTTTGAGTAGTGAGATAAATTTGAACGTCACACCTTCGAAAATTACCTACAACACCGAGCTTTATGAATTCCACGCTGTCGAGTGGAATGAAGTTAGATTGCAGCAGTGAAGGTATTTCCCGGTGTCGGCAAATTAATAAAATTTAACATAATGAACTCTCATAGGTGAGGAATGAAGAAGACAACTGAACAAACGCGATTTGGAACGGAGCACGTCGAATCTTCGAACGCGACGCGATCTAAAATCGGCTGCTACGTAAAAGCCCCTTAGAATGGACCGCGCGTAATTCTATATCTATTCGCGACGACCATCCCCACGGTTCAATGGAAAGCACAAAAGCGTGTGAAACGATTTCTCGAATAGCGCAGTCGCTGGCAATTCTCTTCTCAGGCTACGCTGCACCGCGGACACAGCGCCGTTACTGCGTATTGTATGCCTACGTGGTAACTTCCTAAACTCGTGAATTAGAAATGCCGCTTGCGCCGGGCTGGGCGCGAAACCGTACGACAAAGATGAAAAGATATCTCGCGCCAGCTACCTTACACCCTAACGCCATATTCTCCGAGGCCAATTGTGAACAAGATTGCCCAGCTGCACAGAGTCCATTGCGTCTCTCTCTCTCCCCTCCTCCTTCCATCCTTTTCCTTTCTCTCTCTCTTTTCCTCTCTGCCTTCTCCTCACTCTCCCTCTCCCACTCTCTTTCTCCTTTCTTTCTCCTTCTCTCCTCCTTTCTCCTTTTCTCCTTTCCTCTCTCTTCATCCCTGTCTCTTCCACTCTCTTTTCCTCTCTCTATCTCTTGCCAGCTCCCTTACACCCTAACGTCATATTCTCCGGGGCCAATTGTGAACAAGATTGCCGCTACAGAGAGTCCATTGCATCTCTCTTTCTCTTTCCCCCTTTCTTCTCCTCCCCTCACTCTCTCTCTCTCTCTCTCTCTCTCTCTCTCTCTCTCTCTCTCTCTCTCTCTCTCTCT
>NW_022639452.1:4478546-4480003 GCF_010583005.1 Odontomachus brunneus
CTCTCTCTCTCTCTCTCTCTCTCTCTCTCTCTCTCTCTCTCTCTCTCTCTCTCTCTGTCTCGCGCCAGCTCCTTTACACCTTAACGCCATATTCTCCGGGGCCAATTGTGAACAAGATTACCTTTGCAGAGAGTCCATTGCGTCTCTTTCTCTCTCCCTTCCTTTCTCCTCTCTACCCTCTCTAACCCTCCTTTTTCTCTTTCCTCGTACACGCTGTAGAAAATTAAATGAGACGAATGAGCGAGTGTCTCGCCGTGAACCGAGGCGATATCGCACGAGCGAATGAGAAATCCTATAGTTAAGAGAGCCATCAACCGAAAAACGAATTGGTCGGCTGATTAGTAGCGCGATCGATTCGGCTGTCTCGCTGAAAGGAGAACGACGCGAGACGTTATATGCGATTCTACCCGCACAGAGAATGCGTACATACGGCATTATTCAAAACGAATGCGCAGAATACCTGAGCGTTTCGAAAGTAGGAATGGTCGCGGCGACATCGTGCAAAATGTAATGTGCACCATTTTTGAAAACAATTTCCGCGCGGCTGCGTTTATTCTGGTAATATTGCACAAGGGGGTTGTTCCGTGGGAAGACTGACCTAGTACAATAGCCGTCATTGTACGCCGGGCGCACTATTGAAAACCTTATGCGATACGATTTTTCTCTTTACATAGCAGTAAAACGTGGCCATTATCGAGAAAGGCGAATTAACTCACCAGTTTAACAAATTAACCAACTTATTCTCCAACGCGCAATTTGACGTTTAATTGAACGTCGCAGCCGGCCCGAATACAATCGTCACGGATAATGACGCGATTCTAAGAGTGCATTCTTCCGTTATCTTGCCGATGCCATAAATCAATCTTGGTGAGAACGGACGATGCTGCTAAATATTAAATTGTATAAACAGCGGGGGATATCGACGCGTGAGGGAAAATCGGCTATCCGGCTAGCTTCTCGATGGAATTTAATTCCGACATTTCTCACGAGACGATCGTGCCCCGTCTTTTCTCTAGTTCGGGCCACTAATCTAACAAGCGCGCTCCTCAGAAATTCTTCCTCACGGAACAGCTTCTCATAACGCGATCGTTCCGATGACACTGCAAAATACACTACGCCGATGTAGGGATCGACTCTCACCGCCCGCCGTATCAACGACGACGCGGACGTGGAGAGACGAGGTTGGTGTCTCGCGAAGCAATTTACGTCTCCACGTACTTTGCGCGGATAGATATTTTAGCAAAAGTTCTCTCCGCGACGTGGCCGTGTACCTTGCCTCTGCCCACTCCTTTCGTATACATAAAACTTCCAGCCGGCTCTGCCTTGGGTGTGCAACATCAATATTTATACATATATGTATATACGGATATGATATATACATATATATGTATATATCATATATATATATATATATATATATATATATATATATATATATATATATATATAATATACAG
>NW_022639452.1:4480098-4480444 GCF_010583005.1 Odontomachus brunneus
ATATATATATATATATATATATATATATATATATATATATATATATATATATAATTTTATTATTTTTATAATATGTAAAAGTATAAAAATAAATAATATAATATAATAATAAAAATATATCCCGCCTCTTAGATTAGCTTCACTATTTTGATTAGTGGTAGGAGAAGCTTATTGATCAAAATGTCGAAGCCAGTTCAAAAGTTCGCATTTTCTCGTCGCGCGGTACTACACGGAAAAAAACAATTCTGTTGATGCAACCGAATTTTCGGTTGCTCAGGGATCAGAAAACTCGGCTGTAGAAACAGAAAAATTCCTTTATGAGACTTCTGTATAGTCAATTGTTCTC
>NW_022639452.1:4480454-4481060 GCF_010583005.1 Odontomachus brunneus
AGGGTAAATCATTTAACTTCATTGGTATATAGATTGATGTACAGATAACAGAGTTTCTGTTCTGATACTTCTCTGTTATCACCAATTATTCATAAAACGTATCAATAAGTGTTTGAAGGTGCAAGAGCACCACTTTAAACAGTTAATAAAATAAATTTTGTAAGTGGTATTAGTACCATAGTGATAAGACACTAAGACTCTAAACTAATGATAATTACAATAAAGCATATTGGAAAACATTTAAATTTGTTTATATTCTGAAACTCGAAGATCGAATGGGAAAATGGTTTAGATGAAAGATGTTTCTTTTCACACGTAAAATAAAATGGCGTAAAAAAAATACAGGTTCTCATTAAAAAAAAAACTTGTCCTTGGATTGACCATGAAAGTATCTACCAATTCAAAAATCAATGTCGTCACTTTGTTTCCCACTCGATACCAAGAAACTTTTGTTTGAAACATTTTTCTTTAAATGCTTAGATTTTGTGATACTCCATTGTGCCAAGTTAAATGGTTCACTCTGTATAAACACATAATAAAATTTATATTTATAATATATATATATATATATATATATATATATATATATATATATATATATGGATC
>NW_022639452.1:4481070-4481401 GCF_010583005.1 Odontomachus brunneus
TAACTGAGTTTTAATATCGTTGAATGTTCAGACGAATATTTTCGGTTGCGACAACAGAAATATTAGTTTTCATAACAGAGATATCGCTTTTGATTATCTAATTTTCAGTTGATTCCTATTTGTTTACACCAACTGAAATTTTTTTTGTGTGCAGGCAGCCAGTTATTCGCCAGTGCTGGCCAAGCACTAGCTGGCAGGATTTTGACAATCGTACAATTGGTTGCCATACATTGACCAAGCGTGTCAGAATTTACTGTAACGCTTGACTATTCAGTAGTCAAACACTTGAAGCCAGTAATGGTTGATAAAATCTTAGACAGCATGTAGACAC
>NW_022639452.1:4481411-4497687 GCF_010583005.1 Odontomachus brunneus
TACCTAATTTTCAGTTAATTCCTATTTGTTTACACCAACTGAAATTTTTTTTGCGTGTATCTGTCAATGAAAGCGCGCTAAACATCAAACTTAATTAGTATAATTTAATTAATTAATAATATATTAATAACTTAATAAATTATTAACTTGCTCGCATTAGAAAATGGCAAAGGATTTTTCATCTCGGTATGTCTTCTACTATCTGTCATTTCAATATTTAGTGGTGGTGTACTCTGTACGTGTATGTGTGTGTGTATGTGTGTATGACATTGCTAACCTTGGGAAGGATATTAACTTGCAAACTACAGTCTCCTTGTTCGAACTTCTTAGCACGCTGCAGTTCCATTTACTTGATTATATGAACGTGTCATCGTGCAAATGTTCCAGCAAAGTTACGCGAGCTACTCGTTATCATCGGTCTTACCTCGATTATTATTATACGTAATATGCGGGAAGATGCGTCACGTTTGTTTCGATTATTGTTACTTATCGGATATGAGGAATGTGAGTATTTTTAACTGCTCAGATAATACATCGTGCGGAGCTTAACTTGACACTGTGCCGCGCACATTTAAAGTTTATGTAAATTATAATACTTATCAAACTATATTTGACGTTGCATTGTCTACAACGCACAAATAAAAGATTGATATCGCGCGCCGAAGATAAGTTCTAAAATTCAATAATTACTCCAGACTTTTTTATTACTTAGCATGCCGACAACGAGACAATGGAAGTCGATTTCCCTCGTTAGTGAATTTTTCCATGAGTTGCATAACTAAATAATGAGATGCATAACTAAATATTATTACAATAATACTCGACTATGTCTGTTAGTATCATAGCGTAAATATCCGCTAAATGCGCGTTTTTATGTCCAAAGCCGGGGGATACGATGGGAGAAAAATAGCTGATTTGCTCGGAATCGCGGAGATGCATCTGGCGTTAAGCCAAGCCGTTTTTCTCTCATGATAGGTGGTTGATACGTAATTCTTGTTGTTCGCACGAGAGAAGAAGGTGAAGGGGAGAAATGCGAATCGGAGAAAGAAAAATGGCAGCAGTGAGAACAGACAGAATTATTGATGTTATCGCTTTCGAGTGAGATTAGATTTGCTGCGAGATAGTAACACGCCATCGTTGTTTCTTCGACATATAATGGACGCATTACAAAGCAATTAAACGAGACAGACAAAGATTAAAGCGCCACGGCCAGTCACGCGAGTCGTGTAATCTACGACGAGAAGAACTCGTGAACTCCAGTGCGCGTAAATTGCGCCAATCCCAAAGGAGAAGGAATTACTCGGGCAAAGAGTTGCGTCTCAGCGCGTTTCGGCGTTTTATTACGAGACGCTGACATTGTTAGCGAATATTCAAATTTTACGCTTCCCTCGCTTCGACGATTTCTGTAGAGAAAGCCACGTCGGGCTGGGATAGTGTAACTGAAATGAGGAAAGAAGAAAGGCTGGGAGACGGCGTACAAACGAATGAAAACGAAGAACCGGAAGAAAATACAAATCGAAATGGCCTTTTGTAGCGCGGCCGGTGAATTACAGGGTGACCCAAATAGAGGAAGCTGATTACCTAACATTGCGGAATGCTTCGAGGGTCGATGAACTTGCGATAAATACTTGAAATCGCGAGGAGCTTTGAACGACGGACAAACTGCGGCCGCGTAAGTATCCCTCAAAGAGGGTGGTTAAAGCACCTTAAGGTACTGAGATTCACCCACGAGATCGTGGACTCTAGTCCGCGCGAGCTCGATCAAGCAGTTTAAGTAGACCGAAACTTGGCACTGGAATGAGCGCGATAAACGATTGAACTCGCCTCTTGCATCGATCGTCATCATGCATTCGTGCTCGTTCGTTAGACGAATGATAAATTGCGGAAATTTCATGTCTTTCATAAAATATTTCTGTAAAAATCCGCCGATAACGCATCATTTGTCATCCCTATGTCCTATTAACGCGAAAGTGTTCGAGCATTAAGGGATCGCATCAAAATTTATTGGTTTATTATGCGATGATTAAGTAAGCTTAATATTTCACCCTCAACATCATTTCCATAAGATTTATATAACGAATATTTCAATTACATCTCATTTTTAACTGATACTTTGACCGATTTAAATTGGTTCTTGTTAAAAATGTAGTCAGGCTCCATTAAATGTCTATAATTAAACCAGAAATTAAAGCTTGCTAAAACAACGCCTATTTAGGACGTTTTAGGGTGCTTTAGGTCACTTCAATTACCTGTCATATTATCTCTCAAACAAAGTAGCACAGTCGTTTGCTGACTCCAATATGCCATATCAGTAAGATAGTTATCACGATTTATTTGGGAATTCTTTCCATATCATATCTGTTTTTGTGTAATTATGTAAGACAGATTTGATTTGTAAATCTACGAAGAGAAACGTCGTTGTTATATGACGTTAATGTTGTCACATGTGACGTTAATAGCGAACATATTAAGTAAAATAGAAAATTTTTAGTAAAGATGAAGTAACAAATCGGTGCATCGCACATGTAATATTGGTAGTGAATGTGTCAAGGTGACAAAGTATGAATGACGCTAGTTAATTTAACACGTAACCTGATTAATTAGAGGCAAACGCAAGATGTCAGTTACTAAATAGATCTATGTTTGACTGTGTAAATAAACCTTAGGCTAAATCACTCATGGTGCGTTCATTTCAAACAGATAAATTTAGAAACCAACATTGTGCTTTCAGCTCTAACTGACTAGGTTACTCGTTTGATTTAATTTTAACGAGTCATTTGATTTGTTAATATAGTTCAAAGTGTAAGATAAAAGTATGAAATACGAACAATTTTTCGCTATATTTAAGTTTTTTACACATTAATTATTGTATATAGAAAAAGTTTTATGTAAATGGCTCATTTATTCCTAGCAGTATTATACGTGACCAAGATTTCTGCAATATCAAATTTTAATCACTTACAAAAGAGCTTTAGCTATAAATTTGTAATAATTTTAATAAAATACGAATTATAAAATAAATTAATATCGCAAAAAGTTGAAACTATTAATTATTTTGGTCGTCTCTTGATTGAAAAAAATTATGCTCAAATTATATTCTTTACAAACTAAAATATATAATTTTTTATTATGCATAAACTAAAATATATAATTTTTTTTAAGGTTCAAATTACGACGAGAGAATCTTAGAGTATTACTTTCTTAAATTCATTTTCAAAACAGTTATAAATTTCTATATAAAATTCTATGTAAAAAATTAATATTTTAATCACGTTTATTTTTATATTTGTAATAAAATAAAACGCTTTAGTGAAAATTTGCTATTATTTATTTTTACATAATTCTATTCTACAAACTTAAAAGTATATAAATAATTTTTCATGAATTTTTAGCACTTTACGAGCTAGCACTTATCGCTTTTTAGTTAGCACTTTTACGGAATTTAAATAAGTGAGAGTATTTAAATTTCTCATGAAGAATAATTGAAAAGCTCTCGTTATAGATGTATCGGATATATAAATTTAGATGACCAAGCGCTCATATGTCGTTAAACTGAATAGAAAAGTCTTTTACGACATTGCAAACTATTTGTTGATATATTAATAAAAGAAAATTGGAGCATCAATGTATGCGATGCGGTGAGATGAGTTCTGTGCGGAGAACTCATGTTTGAAACATGTTTGGACTTATTCCTCGATCTCTCTCAGCATATGTTGCATATTTCGACCGATTTGCTTCGCCTAGCGCTAGTGCCCTTGCTTAATCGTTCTGTGTAACCATCGAGTGGCTCGAGACTCAGGAGCGAATTTGTAAACATATATTTCTAATAGTTTTCCACTATTAGAAACATAGGTTTACATACGCTTTTAAGTCTCGGATGGTTTGTTGTTAGCATGCGGATCAATGAGGTAAGGAGAATAGTGTTAGACTGTCTTAACAACGCCAACTATAAGCGTGTGGTTCATGATAATATGTGTAATACCGCACCATTCGCTGTTTGCGATGTTACTCCATTTCTCTCTGTCATCCGATTTCCATCCTTGCTGAGAAATAAATCCTGAATGGATGTATCTTTTCAGACTGTCTAGCTCGTCCCACTGGATCGCGTGGACTCAATCGCTAATTTTTTTATTCATATCTCAATCATAATAATTATTATATATATCTCAATAATAATAATTAATTCATAATCTTACAATAATAATAAACGTAGTAGATTATAAAATGATACAGAATTTTTTAGTTCAATTCTTAGTTTAAAGCACATAATTATATGCACATAAATATATTCATATATATTCACTTTGAATTCCCCTCATATATTTGATATTGGCAAAATAATGATTCCGTAGAGTTATCATCCTAAAATATAAAAAAAAATTGATTTTACTATTGAAAAGAAGCAGTATGACAATTTTGTGGAGAGTAAAATCGTGGATGCTCAAAATTGTGTAAAGTTTTTCACGATAAAAAGTAAGCAAATTTTACTTTTTCAATTTTTTGTTATTTAGTTGTTGATGTAGTTTTAAGTGATAATGTTGATGTTATTTTAAAGTACCAGGTTAATGTTTTTATATTCATTATTATTTATAGTTATATAAGATTTATTAAATTCTATACCTAGCGTACACACACATGCAAAGATAGATGTATATAATTATATATATACACATATACATACATTCAGAGAATCGTATTTCTTGACGGTCAATTTTATTCGGACTCTTTATTAGGAGCGTTTCTTAATATTATTTTATGAAAAAAGAAAATTTACTAGATCGAGGGATTGATGTCTACTTAACTTAAGGAGACTGGAAGGTCAGATTGCCTGAAAATCATGCTTGGTTTTTCACAATTTTTTATGACATACTGAATGAATATGCGAAAGTGTTATTTTGATGTGTATTTATACAACATATAAAGAGAAGAAAAATATAATTTTGATGATCAAATACTTAATATAAGTGTATGTTATATGCAGTTAAAATAGATTTCGTTTTTCTTCTCAAGGTCGTTATTTTGTAGTAATATCTTGACTCTCGGTGGTTCAATTAAGCTGAATTTTAGATAGGACATTTCCGTAAACTTGTCGTTATCTGATGAACGATTATAATAGAAATTGGATAAAAGTTAACAAAATTGCAAATATCTTAATGAAATATTATTAAAATTTTCAGTTTTTTTATAGTATTTGATATTAATATTAATTTTTAATATTAACTTAAAAAAAAAATTAATATTTTAAAATTAAATATTTTCACGAGTTTGTCAGTGGTTCACCCGATAATGACAAGTTTACGGAAATTTTCTACCTGAAATACAGCTTAATTGAACCATCGAGAGTCAAAATATTACTGCAAAATGACGACCTTGAAAAGAAAACCGAAATATACTTTAACTGCATGTACCATACACTTATATTGAGTATTTGTTCATAAAAATTATATTTTTCTTCTCTTCATATGTTGTATAAATACACGTTAAAATAACACTTTCGCATATTCATTCAGTTCGTCATAAAAAATTGTGAAAGAACAAGCACGATTTTCAGGCAATCTGACTCTCCATTTCCCTTAAAAGGTTGACGAGTTTTACTTGCACATAGGTACTCAGACATCTAAATTCAGATACTCTGCGCATACATGCGTATTTGCAGCTGTAGAATTTTATCCAACGTATCACGTATTTGAAAATTGTGCATATTGCGAGATATGAATATTCACAAATCAACAATCAAATTCACATATTCAAGAAATCTCCTAGTTGTTGAGACCGTGATGTTGCAGTAAGTATACACTCGGCCGATTCGCATAGCTGCAAAACTACGAAATGCACGTAGTATCGTCGCACGTAATAATCTAGGAGCTAACGTTGGCTCTCGATTTTATTACACGACCGGTTGCAGTCTTGCGCAAGCGGCATCCTATTCCGCTCCCTTATTTCGTTCGGGAATCACAAGTTCGCCCATGAATTACCGTAATTAGTGTCGGCCCGTTATCAATCGCCATTCGATCTACCGTTTTATCGCGTAACATTGTAATGCGAAAAGTTCCCCGGCGACTTCAAAGGGAACGGAAATGTGTAAGTACGCCGTTGGGCGTCAGTTGCCTTGCGATAGTGTTGCTTTACGTCTATGTTAGTAGTATACACGTCGCGCCTGTGAGAATATGCATGCGTCGGCAGGGCGTGTACAGAGGAAGGCTTAAAAGGAGCGGGACTCCGTCTGTCCTCCGAAACTACTAATATTAAATTACTAATGACGAAGCGTGCGCGCGCGTATGTGTATGTTCGCAACTAACGGCTCGATTTTCTTCAGTATGCTGGTCGCGCGTTTGCGTTGTACGCAGTGGAATACATAGGCGGGTGAAATTACGAGTTTCGTAAGGTGTAAATTAAATAAAGCATTCAGAGACGTGTTGTACAAAGAAGAACGCTCAATCGTGGATAACGTTGAAACGTTGCGGGTTTGGCAAAATATGTCGCGATAAATATTCATTTATGTAATTGAACCGTGAAGGAAGTATCTATGGTTTCATCGTATATCGTAGATCAGCTATCGTAGATTAAAGCTAATGTCGAAATTAATAACAAAGACGCGAAGATGTTTCACATACATACTCAAGTCGAAATTTTATCCCACTTTCGAGATTTCAAATCTATTTAACTACTTTGATACTTTTAAAGCTTGTATCAATCTCTTTTGATTCTATTTAACTTATTAACGTTGCTAGAGAAGTTCTCTTTAGAACTTATAAGTATTTTGTGCGTTTTCTGCCGTTTAAAGCTACTAAATACAGGATTTTAGTTTGGTGTGTATTAAGGAATTTGTTCACCTGAATGTTTGAACCAAACTGTTTCAAATTATATGAAAATTTTACATAACGTTTATCGCAATAAATATATTCGTAGTTAAAATTTCATGCTATTTTTGTCTGCACCGTTTATGAGAAATTTAATATTGAATATCGCAATTTTGCATATGTAATTTTATACATTGTAAATCCGTAGTGTCAAATTGTATTCAATTTGAATTTATTTTTGACCATTCCTATAAGTCGCCACTGCTCCTACTAAATATGTCATTAATTTAACAAATGTAATAGAGTTAAATAATTTAACTTAAGAAATGTATTAAATTTGAATAAAATTTAGTTTATTTTTTATTATGTGCACGTTAATATATTTGTTTTAGTAAAAAATGACTTAATATTGTTTTAAATGAGTTGATTAGATGTGGTTGTTTTTTTAAACACATGTTTTGTGTTAAAATAGTAAATTTTGACACACATGATAGTTAAAAATAACTAAATATTATTTAACTCAAGAAATTGGTTTAAATTTGACCCTCCAATATTTAACAGTGCAGTAGAAGCAAGATAACAATTATTCCAGTATAATTTTGTAAAAAAATAATGTTATTTAAATAAGATAAAAATTACCATTATAGGTACATATTACGCGGTAAGTGTGGAATAGAAGAAAAAAATATTATTCACTGCACCATTTTTATGTAATGGTCGTTTGTGGGTCAGCAAATTACTGTTTTGAGCACACTGTAAAAACTGATGTGTTAAATTTAACACATTTCATGTGTCCCAAATCATCCACTCTCATTTATGTGTAAATTTAACATAAAACGTGTTAAAATGTATCACGCATAATATGGAAAAAATTAACATAAGAATTTAACACTTGAATACCGTTAGGAATCAGTCAGGTTGTGTTAAATTGACATATTTAATATGTCAGACATAGAAGATATATAGGATGTCTCACACTCTCCTCCGGGAATTTTTTGGGAACGTAGAACAGGTTGAGGTGAACATAAAAGTCCTATACCGTTTTGCGATATTCGCAATAATTATCGAGATATTAATTGTAGAAAATTTGTGAGTGATCATGCAGAATATGATAAATGAGTTATAGTAGCGTTGACTGCCCTCGTGTACTTATACTTTAGGTCAAATTGAACAAAAAAGTCCTCTACCATTTTGCAAATAATCACATAGATTTTTAATTATTAATTAAAGAAGATGAGTGCATTATCATACAAAATCGTGCAATAATCTTCTTTAATTTATAATTAAAAATCTATGTGATTATTTGGAAAATGACAGAGGACTTTTTTGTTCAATTTGACTTAAAGCATAAGTATACGACGGCAGTCGTCGCTACTATAACTCATTTACCATATTCTGTATGATTATCCACAAATTTTCTACAATTAATATCTCGATAATTATTGCGAATATCGCAAAATAGTAGAGGACTTTTATGTTCACCGCAACCTGTTCTATGTTCCCACAGAATGCCCGGAGGAGAGTGTGAGACACCCTGTATAATAGACATAGACATATTTAATATGTCGATTTAACATTTTCATTTCATCAAAATCATAGATTAATATTTCTCTCAAATGTTAAAGTAACGTTTTATTTTAGTTAATTTAACTTTATACATATGTCAATTTAACACAAACTGTGATTCCTGACGGTATTCAAATGTTAAATTCTTATGTTAATTTTATACATATTATGCGTGTTACTTTTTACTACATTTGTTTTGTGTTAAATTTACACATAAATCAGAGTGGATTTGGGACACATAAAACGTTAAATTTTACATATGAGTTTTTACAGTGCAGTACTGTGTACTGAATGAAACATGTGGTAATATCATGAAATTAGTTTCCAATCAACATTTATTATTTAGATAATGAAATAAGTTTATAAAAATAAAATTTTGTTAGATACATAGTGAATTTATGAGTAGTTCCCTTGATACGCTAATAAAAATACGTTCCTTGAACGCCCTAAAAATACATACCTGATGAATAAACTCCTTAAATATATACTCATCCTTCAGAATGTTACTATAGATGTTAGACGATTTAAGGTTAAAGTTTCGGTTCATATATATAAAGAGCCATACATATAATAAATTTTAAGTGTTGTATCACAAAATCATGTGACACGATATTGAGGAAGGAGCTGCCGTGATTGACCATATCGTATATGTCAAAAGTGTCAGAATTATTCGTGATTTAAATATCCCATTCCTTCGTCGTATTTACATACATCATGCATGTGTCTTCGTGAAATGATACGATTCTACAACGTTACGGAGCGATTTTATCCCAGGAAATTTTCCTCAGGACAGACCGTGAATATACGTTCTCCACCTCCGAATTCACCATCGTGAGTACCACACACGTTCCGTAAATTTGAACTGACGCGTGCAATGCGCTACATGTCCGTGTACACATATACACACATATATACGCACAACACACAAACACGCACATACAAGTTTCATACCTGAACTACAAGACGCGCGGCGCCGTCTGTCTGTGCATTCCCGCGGAAATGCAAACCATTCTGTATAAATCTTTCGACGTAAATTGTACGTTATCCGCTAAACATTGCATGGTTATTCATACTGGCAGGGACGTAATTTCAAACGCTGCGAATACAGCAAAAGCAAACGCTTTTAATTTGCTTGATCTTTTCCCGATATTTTGGAATAGCGTTCGTTATTTCAGGGGATGATATACTCCCGAGAATATCTATGCTCCAATTTATTTCAAGTTTCGTAAATAGGCCCCTTTTAGACAAAAAAGACATACCAGAAGAATTTTTTGCGACTCAAAAATGAAACAACTCTTTTAATACTTATCACACTCGCATATCTCGCATATCGGTGATCTTAATCTTGACAAATGACAAGGACATGCTCCTGTGCAATGATCAAAAGATTTTAAGTGCTTATTAAATTTATTAAAAAGTTATTGACAAAAGAAGCTTAAAAAATGGCAAGCAGAACCAAAATATATTTAATTGTGTACGAACAATATATATATATAGATGAAATAAAAGGCGAAGTCGCTAAAATATTTGATCCAAACCATATTATTACGATATTAACATATATTATTAATATATATACGTTTATATTGAGTCGATTTAACCCACGGCGTACAATACTAAGACACATTCATCAACATTCGTGTTCGGGGAAGTGTCAAAATAACGCAAATCTGCAAATTTTGATTTTATTGCGATACTATCTTATATATAGCTAAGGTTTCTTATATTTCTAAAAAAAATGTGTCCAAAATTATAGATTTTCAACAAAGTTATGGTAGTTCCAAGTTACTCGAGTTTGACAAATTCAGATTGTATTGTATGTAAGAAATTTAAGTAATTTAAGAAATATGATTGTACAAGGAGAGAGTTAACTTCCTTTGTCAATAAAGAAAGATGTTAAAAAAGTTTTGGTCCTCAAGTGTAAAGAACAGAGCTTGAAAAATCATTTGTTAGATTTACGTTTGGTTCTTCAAATGACAGGAAATAACAATTATTTGTTCAAAAAGAGGTGGCAACATCACTAGGATGTCTTAATATAATAAAAAATAATATTATTCACATACACATATGTAATTTTAATAATTAAAAACCATGGTTCTATCATCTGCATAATTTTCATCTGTATTGTGACTACATTCTGTATAGATCGCGAACTACTTTAGCATTAGCTAGGATGCATTACGTGGAAGTATAATCCATATTCCTTGGCAGAAATCAAGAAAATACCACAGTCACTTCCATGGTATTTAGTGACTTCAAAACCCCCTTCTACAGTGTGCGTGTGCGTGTACGTGCGTGTGCGTGCGTGCGTGCGTGCGTGCGTGCGTGCGTGCGTGCGTGCGTGCGTGCGTGTGTGTGTGTGTGTGTGCGTGTGAGATAAAATAAACGAATTCATGTTTTGTTTTTATTGAAAAATCTGATGATACTAATAATGATTCTTCACAAGTAACGAACTGTAGGATCCTGTTTGACACAAACAGATTTATATATGAATAAACTATACGACTTTTTTCTATATATATATGTGTGTGTATATATATATATATATATATATATATATATATATATATATATATATATAAATTTCATATCTTTATATAGTCGGTAATTGTTTACATTAGAGGAGTCACCTCTGATGAGCTCCTCCTTGAAATATATATCAAGGATATCTGAGTAACATTTCAAAGGTTTTATGCGTCGCTCATTGTTTGTTAAAAAGTTATTAAAACATTTTTTCATAAATGGAACGTAATTTTTGCACACAGTGTATATGGTAAACATTACACATATATGCGCGGGAGAGGAGCTCTGCACTCCCTCTCCAAAAAACTAACCCTAACTTATCTAATGAAATATGCTAAATCGTACATGGTGCGTTAGGTTAGGGTTAGTTTTTTGGGAAGGAGGTGCGATGAAGACTCTCCCCCGCGCATATACGTTTACCATATTTTCACATACATTATGTGCAAAAATTACGTTTCATTTATAAAAAAATATTTTTAATAACTTTTTAACAAACAATGAGCGATGCATAAGACCCTTTGAATGTTATTCAGGGATAATATCTTGATAACATATGTCAAAGAGGAGTTCATTGGAGGTAGCTCTCCTAATGTAAACAATTACTAAAATAACTTATTCAATTAAACATTAACATCATGGACTAGTATAAGCAGTTACTATAATTATATTTGTACAATAGCATTTCTTTTCATGTAGACAGGGTGAGCCAATCAAAGTGATTACTATCTTGAATATCCACGATGTAAACACAACAAAGGCTTTAACATCTTCAAAGCTTCTTTCCACAGAAGAAGCGTAATATTATAAGAAACTTTTTTTCTAAGTAGAATAGCTTCAAAAATCTAAATATCTTTGTCTCTTTGTTTCTTGCTTCGGATGTATTTAAGATAGCAATAGTTATAAGTGTGCGTGTGTGTGGTATTAGTTAACTATAAAATTACCCTGTATACAAAATTCATATATAAATGTATGTAATAATAATTTTTTCTCAAGTTAGAACATAAATTTTCAGAAAAACAGCTATTATTTTTCCTAATTTCCTCTGTCTTTTCTCTCTCTTCAAATTTTTAGTAATTCCACATTCATCCAAATCATTTAAATCCTGTCATCCAAATCTTTTCCTGTCTCTCGTATACTCTTCCTGCGTCGATTATTCGCGTGCGCCAATGCGTTCGATATTTGTTTGCCATGTGGATTTCGAAGGGCGGATTCTCGCAAATTCATCACCTTCCTGCGGACGTAATAAGACATTCCTCGACACATTTCCGGCCCAGTCGTGTGAGCCACGCGACAATAAAACCAGACTAACCGGAATCTCGCGGGACATAGTTACGTTGCGTGGGTTTTTAGTCGGAACGAGAGAAGAGCGGAGAGCTCGCAACCGTAACAATGCCGGCGACCCGAGACCGCGGGCCAAGAGGTAAGCCGGGGAATACAAAAGAAAGCCAAAGAGGAACGCGGCTTGGAACGGGTGAACGGTCGCGGTTCGTGCTTTATCGCGGGCGGGCGTGCGCGCGAGACCGTTCTATCCCGCGTCCCGATAACGATAAAATGCCTGTTCCGGGATATTCAACCGACCCGATGATCCATCATTCGGCCGTTCGAGCGCGCGTCGCAACATGCAATGTTACCTCGCGCACGGTGCAATGGTGTGCACGCGGCCGAATGCAGAGGGAGGCTGAATCGAGTGGAAGCCGGAGGCTTGCTCTCTCTAGCCCGACCGGCGTCGCCGGTTTTGCTGATGTTGCTTGACCGTTGCTGGCTACCGCTGTACCGGCCGTCGTCGTCGGCTAACGGCGGCTTGATACGAGCCACGTCTCGGCCCGAATAGAACGGATAGAAGCGCGGTCGGGTTACGTATAGTCGGCCGGGCCTGGCTCGTTTATCACCACCCTGTGATGAAGTTGTTGGGTTAACCGGGCCCCCTCTGCATAAGCAAACCGCTCGCCTTATCTCGAATCGTATAATGTCTTGTTAGGCTTCTCGCGCGCACAAGCACCGCCAAGCGACCACGAAACGACGAACGAGAAAGAGGGTGGGAGGGAAAAAGGGAGCCCGCGATATTTCGGCTGCAAAAATCAGGCGACGAATGAGCAAATGATATATCACGGTCGGTGAGTGTTAACCGTGTGTGTGCGTCCAGTCTAAATAACTGATATCCAAATATCGAATTTCGATTGTAATTTCGCATTTCGGGATGACGCATATTCGTAGCTGCGAAATGCCAGAGGAGTTTCAACATTGAATTCGTCGCGAGTGACGAGATATAATAAAATGTCTATATTTTGCAAATTCTGTTGTTAGCATATTTCGAAGTTAATATTGATATGAATAGTAACAAAAAGAGTTTTAAATACCAGAATCGCAAAGAATCAAAATATCTTTTTCGAAACCTTTTCCAAAGGAGATATATGTCGAATTTCTGGGCATTCTAGTCCATTTGTGAAGATTGCACCTCTTATGAGTGGTCCACATGGCATTCATATTTATCGTATAGAATAGTGAAATAGAAATGAAAGAAATCGTAATTTAATCGTATTTATCATATACTTTGGATGCTTAAAGGAGTCATTTTAATTTTCCTATCAACATAACAAAAAATTTACGTTATTACATGACGTGACAATTTAATGATTAATTTAGTATATATTTATTTAATAAATGTAGTTGAAAAAATTGTGCAATTCCTATCATCGATTGCCTCATGTCCTAATAATAAAGAAAATCTATCTGAGTATAAAGAAGAATAAGTAAAAATAGATCATTTTTGTCCTAAGCGATGGAGTCTTTCTTATACATTCTTTTTTATATTTGTTAATATGTTAAATCCAGGGTTGGGAAGTAACTCATTACTTCCCAACCCTGTAACGAAGTTACAGTTACAGTTACATTTTTTCGGTAACTATAACTTAACTTTGTTATTTTATTCTTACCAGTAACTGTAATTTAACTTAGTTACTTATTTTTAGTAACTTGTAACTTTTTTAACAGTTTTTAATAGTTACTTTAATAGTTACTTGGGAAACATAAATTAAAATTAAAATTATATAATAATCATATATTAATTTAATAAATTTATCAACGTATTTATGGAGTATGTGATTAAATTCTTTTATCTCTTTACAAGACTATCATAAAATTTTTATTATATTAAGTACATATTTGAAATTTATTAAGTGGATAAACTAATTATTAGTATGATAGATATTAATTATAAAATTCAATTCTTACATTTTAGTAAAACTTAAAATGTAAGATTTTTGTATTTACAATACTAATTTGCAATCATTAAACAAAAATATCTTAAAAATAACGACTCGTCACTTTTTGAGAAACTGTAACTGTAACGAGTTATTTTTTATAGCCAGTAAGTGTAACTAATTACATTATCGGCAAAGGAAATTGTAACTGTAACTAGTTACTTTTAAAAAGTAACTTTCCCAACCCTGGTTAAGTCGTTTGAAAACATTAATTTCAAGTTAAACTGATGGGAAAGTATTAAAAATCGCATTCAAAGTATCACAGTTTCGTCGAAATCTGGATAAAAACTCAAAAAAGAATATATAATACTTTTTCTCTCCCTGTCACCTCTTCTCCCAAACCTTTAGTCTTACTTAAGGGGATGCTGGAGTTGATAACGAACTCAAATAATATCGATAATGCAGAGACAATCATCACTAACATAATCATGCTATCCTTTTTGTATTTCTTGTATATACAGAACTTACATGAATATGTGCTTTGTTTTACTATATTCAACTTAACGATATATGTGTAGAAATCTTTCTACAAACTTTTTCGATATTCTTAAGCTTTCAAATGCAGATGCAAAGGTAGAATAATGTTCTTCAAAATTTTTCTGTTTGGAGCATCCACACTTTCGGTATGTACAAGCTGCGGAACTTTTGAATTAGGCATATATTACGCTAACTGACAGCTTGATATTTTAATTAAAATTTACATTTTTGTTCGTTTTCGTTACATATCGAGCAATACTCCTATTAATTTTTGTATGTACTTTTATTGTGTAAAAGCATTTGTAATTTTGTGTAACCAATACGACGTAAACTTTGCAGAAAAATGTCAGTGTTCTGTCGGTAAAATTTTCAGCTTCAACATTCCCTAAACATTATCTATTCTGACATAAACTAATCTGATCCAATGTAACCCAACCTAACCCAACCTAACATTACCGAATCTAGAATAGGTTGGTCCACCTGTTTGAGGTGTGAGATCACAGACATCTATAGTATACTAAATTGCTGGCCTTGACTCCCTAGACGTAATATATAATGTACAACACGTACCAATGTGCACACGCACTGTTTCGTATGTATACACATCGAGACGCGTGCGCATTTCGAACCAGTAACCTTATAAGTGGAAAATTTGTATATTTGTAGAAACTGCCTTCTAATTAGTTACTAAGTCTGCCGCCAATACGTTGTATAAAGTACATATCTTTCGGGAATACAGAATCTGTGTAAGTAAAAAGAAAATTAAAAAAACACAATTTTTACATATTCTTGAGTTTTTAATTAGATTTTCATAAACTGTGCCAATTTGAATGCGATTTTCAATACTTATCATCAGTTTAGCTTGAAACAAACGTTTGCAAATGATTCAGCACATCAAAAAATATAAGAAAACATGCAAAAGTAAGGTTCTATCTCCTGGTAGAAATTTCTTCACGCAGTTTGTAAGCAGTTACTGAACAGTTATATTAACGTTTGCCCAGTAACTGACGAATAAAACTGTTGGGATCCCAATCAAGATGTAACGCTTTGTCTGCAGTTACTGAGCACAAAAAATGCGCAATATCTGAACTCATTTATTGACCGAGAACTGAGCAATAATTGGACAAAGAAACTATTCAGTCGATTAATAAATAAGTTTATTGCGCATAAACTATTGTTTTAGTAAATATTATTAGAAAGATGGTTCTTTTAATTACTTTTCTGGTTAAGATTACAAAAATGTATAGTTGACGCCAAAAGCAACTATATTTTTCTCTCAGTTGTCACGTCTTAGTTGATTTTAAAACGTGTTAATTGTCCTTTTTGGGTCAATGGATTTAACCACTTTACCCTGGGATGGACAAGTTCGTGTGATTGTGTGTGATTAAATGTGTAAATGTAAATGTGTGTACAAAATAATTATTTTACTTACTGATTCTGGTTGATTCTTTCTTTAAGAAATTTTAAATTACTTGAAGTCCTTCTCGTGCTATAGTTATAGAGAGACTGAAGAGTTTGGGATCGGACTTAAGAGGTTGGAGAAGGTTTGGGAATGTAACGTGACACTTAGGTCAGAGGATATGTTAGGAAACAAACCTTTATCTTCCCAGTATCTTATTTACGACTTTAATGTTTTATCTTAATGATCCA
>NW_022639452.1:4497697-4504538 GCF_010583005.1 Odontomachus brunneus
AATGTAACGTGACACTTAGGTCAGAGGATATGTTAGGAAACAAACCTTTATCTTCCCAGTATCTTATTTACGATTTTAATGTTTTATCTTAATGATCCAATTGTTATGTGTATTGTTTGTTTTTATACGTTTGATTAATTAATTATAACTGACTGATCGATTGTCTAACTGATTGACTGATTCCTTGTCTTTAATCTGATTTTTGTTTCTATTATTACTTCTTGATTTTTGTCTTACTACTCTCTTACGGACTGTCACTACTTCTACTACTTTTTTGTGCTTACTACTTTTTTGTGCAGTCGCACCCGCTTTTATAGGCAGGTGGCGAGATACCCCCGCGTGAGTTCTCACCACCTTTTAGTAGAAGGGGGAAGATGCTTCTCACGACATGTGAGTAATAATCAATAGTGAAATTTCGACACCTTATTATCAGTCCATTGTTCTTTGACCACCCAGGGCATTTATTGCATTCCTGGTGGTAACATAAGGTGCACTCGGTCGAACTAAAGAAAAGTTACGTCGGACGTAACACAGTGTACGCGTTCATTTATTCTTTACACTATTTCTTTAGTTTTAAGATCGTCTCTATACAATATAATTTTTATCATGTACATGTGTATGCGATAGAAAACTTAATAAAACTATTAGTTCCTTTCCAGTTTTTGCGCAGTTTCGATACAACTATGAAATACAGTAATACTAGATAGTAACTGATTAAGTGTCTAGTAAAATTGCATAGATTTCTACTAGGGTCGCTTAGGCCAAACATGATATATTTTATCCATCCTTTTTTCTCAGTTTAAACTTCGAGATTTATTTCTCTTGTTTTCTATATGTGAGCTGCTTATTCTACACAAATAAAGTGAATTTTGACTTTTCCGTCGTGTTTGTTTTTTTATATTACTTTGTACACATAACAACTGTACTATCAGTCCTTTTTTCGAAATTAGATTTACATCATTCTGAAAATAAGCGACTCGTGCATATTATTTTTAAAAAAGTTCGCGCAACTTTGAGATTCCATTATCGACAATCATTATATGTATTCAGAAAAAAATGCCATTTTTACATAATTGATTTCAGAATTTTCTAAAGACTCTTTTTAAACAACGAGTCAAGATACCGCAGAAGTTATATGTATTACTATTTTTGTTTTTCTTCCATTCAATTTGATTAAGCGTTTGTGCGGCCGGTCGATGATGTAAAAAAATGCAAAATTCACTCGACAGTTGGCGAAGAGATATGCGAAATTCACTCCGATATTCTCGCGCGCTACGAATATCGCAATGTATGCAGTTCGAATGTGTGCAATATTAAAATTGTTATTCTCCAAGTTATCGCACCTTCTCCTCCTCCTCCTATCGTTCCAGCAGATTTCGATATTCAATAAAGTGCGAAAAAGAATTGAAAGAATAAAAGAGCAAAAAGGAAATGCGCATGCAACAGCCGTAGACACGATTTACAGCCGCGGTTTTACAATCGACCTTTTTTTTTCTCCTTCGCATATGATACGTGGCTAAAATTCCATACGTCGCCGCGGCTGACACGTGCGCGCTTGTCGCGCTGCACAATTTAACATTAAATTAGACACGTTTCGTGCGGCTGCTTATAAATCGAGGCCGTTCTACTAAACTTTTTGTCTGTCACACTTTCGTTGGGACTTCACGTTATTATTTACGGTCACACGTAACACGCTCCGATGATTGCGGTGGTTCGCATGGCACGGCCATTACAAGATTATTCAGCGAAACTTCGCGACAATTATTCCCAAATCGGGACTGCGACCGTGAGCAATGCTAGCGAGCGGATAATGCGGGAGAGGAAGTTCGTGAAAATAGCGGTTGCGCCGGGCACGCAACTACGGACTTTCCAAAAGAGAGAAATTAAGAGCGAAAAGCTTCTCGAGTGCGCGCCTCATGCGTCGCGTTTCTTTTTCTCGGCGCTCGCACGTGGCGGAAGTTGCTGCCTCGCATTACTCGCGGACTCTGACCACACCACGCGCCAATGACCACTAAGACTATCGCGAGATAAATTAAAGCTTGCGGAAAGAATCGCGGTTGCTCCCGGTTTATGCAAAAAAGAGTGCACGCCAAAAAGAACGCGCGCGCGCGCGCGCGACCGTGTCCCCGCGTTGTCGTTTCAAGCGATGTTGTCCAGCGACTTGCCCGCAACAACGAAAAACAGCACGTTCCTTATGAGCATTAGTCACGACGTCCCTTTATGAAGATTTGTTGCCCGCTTCAAGACTAATCAGGGGGTATTATCAAGAGCACGACGTAATGTCGGATCGATGTTTACGGACGCAAGTGCGGCGCAAGTGCAGTGATAGCGAATCAAGTTACTTTCGCCTGAAAACTTTAGGATAACCAAACTTTGATATAACCAGCAGCAATTGGCTTTCAAATTCAATAAACTCGTTAAATCTATGTAAAGTTTTAATTTAATGAACCGCCCCTCTCTCTCTCTCTCTTTCTCTCTCTCTCGCGCGCGCGATACCGCTCTAACACTCGAGACTTGGACTCTATAATGGGAAATTCAGATGTGAAACGCGACGTATGCTTCGCACAGAATATATCATTTATACAAGGTGTCTGAATTTAGGTATCCAAACGCTCGTATACAAGTATATAGAAAAAGATATAATTCTACTATTAAGAAAAGCGATTGCTTAGTTTATTTTCCTTCTTTGAAGTGAAGGTTACTTTCAGCAAAGGATATTTTCTTGATAATGGTCTGAAAATGTACTTATACATTTTAGAAAAGTTTATTATCATGTGTATTCTCTTTCTCAAAAGTAGAATATTTTTTTACAAGCATATCATAAAATTTTATCTAAGAAAAAGTTAGTTCGAGTTTATATAGTAAACAAAGCTACTATTTGTCATAATTTAATATGTTTGGTTAAAATACTAAACATCCTTACTAAGATCCAGAACGTATTTAAAATCAATTTGGTGCTTATAATGAACTTTTATGATAGATTTACGGATATGTAAACTTATGAAATATTTAAAACAAGTAACATTTATTTGAATGTGATATATATTTTCTATGTGTAGATTTTCTTAAACTGAATAGAAAAATTTTTTACCATTTTGTAAATTCCATTACGGTAATTATTGAGATATTAATGAAGAAAAATTTATTGATCAATGCGTTGAAGTGATCTGAAGAAACATTTTGAACTTGTTTTGAACTTAACCTCTTACGTACAGAAAAATATTATTCTACTGATAAGAAAAGTGATCACTCAGTAATGTTCAACTGAGAAGCAAACAGAAATAGTTATCTAAGAAGTAATCGTTATCTTCAACAAAGAAGCAGAGGAAAAAGCAGATTATCATGTATTCCAAAGAAGAATTTCTTCTCTTTAAAAATATTATAAAATTTTAACGAAGAAAAAATTAAAAATTACTTTATACAGTAATTTAAAAATTACTTTATACAGTAAGCAAGCCAAATTTTTGCTTAATTCAATATTCTTGATTTTTAAGTGCTAAACTTAAAAATTTTGAAATTTTTTATTTCAAATATATTTTGTATAAATCTGATGGTTTTTTTTCTGATGAATCTATAATAGATTTGTAGATTTGTAGAAACTTACGAAATATATACAACAAGTAATATTTACTTAAATGCAATATGTCTTTTTCTACATATAATAAAGATAGATATAGGCGTGCAACCTACCGTGCAATCACTCTATCTTTTGTTGTCATCCGATTTCTTCCGTTGCTAGAAAATAGTCTCAACAAATTCAAGACATAGCTTTCAATCTGCTCACAGAGTTCGTCTCATCATGTATTAATGGTCCAATTTTTTTTCATCAATATCTCAATAATTATGGCAGTAGTTTACAAAATGGTAAAGAGCTGTTTCAATAAGTTTAACCATTTCAGGGCGGGGGGTTACTCGAGGAATTAATTATAAGAAAGTACATATTCTATGGGTTTTTGGGATCGTTGGGGACCCGAATCTGAATTTAGACGTTTAAAATTCTATGATCCAATATGGCGGAAAAATGATAAATAATACAAATACCATTTAATTTCCGCGAAATTTGAACTATGAAACTTTTTACTTTTTTGAGAATTGAAATCGAATATTTGAAATTCAAAATGCTGACCAAGGAAAAAAATGTTTAGATCTGACCCGACTTGATCACATCTGCTCATTCGTGCTTACCCTTGCGAAAATGGGTATATCGAAATCAGTCAAGATTTTCACTAATTCAAATTTAGTGAGTATAAAGTTTCACGGAAATTGAGTCATATTTACATAATTTGGCATCTTGAAAATCGCCATATTGGATCCGTCACTTTGAATTTTTAACTTTTGAAGCCAGATTGAAATTCAGCGACTCTAAAAACCCCTGAAAACCAGAAGAAACCCAAAAGTCTGGATTTTTCATTTCTGTTAGAAAGCCAATTTTGTTCGCCATATTGGATCAATTATTTTGAATATCAAAATTATGAGATTATATTCGAATTCAGCGACCCCAAAAACTCTATTATAGCAAACTCCATGAGAATCGGAAGAATAGTTTCCAATGTAGAAGCAAAAAATAGTTATGGCATGAAAAATGACAACTCGTTCCGAAAGGGTTAATGAGTTTTATTTGTACATGAGCGCTTGGATACATAAATCCAGACACCCAGTATACATTTATTCGTGACGCATACGCCTATTAGACGCGTATACGGCAGAAGCACGTCGTAGCGTAATCACTTTGCGTTCTCGACGCCTTTCCTATCTCTTGCCTTCGACTAAGAGTATCGAAGCGGATCATAGACGATGTCGTATCGTTACACCACTTGACGAAAGTTTTCGTTCGTTGTGCATGTAGCTACGAACTCCTAATCTTATACACCTGCACCCCCTATAACTTTTCCGTCCGATCAATTTTCGATAACACGGTGAAACAAAAACTATGCTCCTGGTCGACGGACGCGCGCACGGGAAAAATTCACTTTGCCGCCGCTCTCGCGAAGATTTATGATCGTGCACTCGGAATTTAAGGAACGCCGGCTAAAGGGCGGTGAGAGCCTATGAAAATTAATCCCACGCCAGATGCCGTTAAAGGCCACGAGATTTATCTACTGCGTGCCCTTTGCCGTGAACTTTACGCCGGAACTTTTCGGCGCCTTCGCCGCTATTTTAAAAGCTCGTTACGCTCATTGGTACAGTCGACCGGTCTATTTACGAGCAGACGTATCGGTTAGAATAAAAGAGGCCGTATCAGTATTCGTTAACTTTTAATTTTATATTCTCGAACAAAACACTTGACTTTTTTCTGTTCTTTTTCGACTTAACAAGAATTGTTAAACATCACTCTTCCGTGTCGATCCGAGACGCTCGGATCCACTAAAAGCTTGGCATCTACTAAAAGCTTGAAATTGAGAAAGTTAACTCATATCCGGTCTTTTAAGTTTGACATCAGAATTCTCATGGCTCATGGAAATTCGCTCTATCCGCGAATATACATATGCATCATAGTCGCATGTACAATGTGTATCAAAATTACAGATAAAGACTTGTCAGTCATCCTATAGTACGCATATAATCGTACAAAGAACTTAAATTACAAATTATACAAAATGAAGATCTGAAAAAGACAAAAAGCGAGCAGACCTGCTTTCTAAAGTACAATCAATGTATTCTTCACTGAAATGCTATGGTTATAACTGGTGATTCAGTTATATTGCAATTAATAAAATCTCGCTAAAAGAGTCAGTCAATAATAGCGACTGTTCCCACTATTGATGCATTTTACAAACACAAAGAGTGTCATTGCAGCTCGCAAAGCGCATGGAAGTCGTTAATTCCATCGCCACAAGCGCAAAAAGTTGTATTCGATGCAGTGTATAACGAATTTGCGTACTACAGATTTTGCAGTAAAATTTTATTCTTTACTGGTCAACATCAGCGAGATATAAGACGTGCTCTTAGTTTAACTCTAGATTGTTACGTCTCCGAGGCGTACAACCGATCAACTCCTTGATATCCCGCAGCTGCGCGTGCATCCACTCCTATCTAGTTTTAGAGTTTATTGAAAAATATTGTGATTTTTGCTATATTTTAACCATTTTATCCTTACAATAATATAGAATTAATAACTAAATTTAAAAGTACCAAAACAATCGTTATTATCGATTATATATGCCTCCGAAGCATATCAATAGCAACAATGTATGAGGTAGCGGTAGCAATTTGAGATTAATAAACACTCATTAATTATAGGTGAAATACTCTCTTTACTCTGATTCACTCAAAAACATGCTTATTGTTTCATTTTAAAGGAATATAGTATTTTTATTCATTCTCGTGGCTCTTATTAGGCTCCCAGTTAAGTTTTCGTCTATAATTCTGAAACACCCCGTATATAAATATATATATATATATATACATATATATATATATATATATACAGGGTGTTTTTTTAAATTTGAGACTGCTAAATATCTCGAAAAATAAGCATTGTACGACAAAAATGTCCCAAATAAACCCTCAATAGTTTCGAGGGCGCAATTCAATCCCACAAAAATTATCCACCTCCCGCCCCCCCTGGGGATGGGGCGGGGGGTAACTTTGAAATCTTAAATGGGAACCCCTACTTTTTATTACAGATTCGGATTCTACATCCAAAAACACGTAACTTTTCTCTGAACTTTTTTTTAATATTTCTGATAGATGGCGCTGCATTAGGCGAAAATTGGGTAACCTTCGTTTTCTTCAAAGGGAATCCCCTATAATGACGCTACGTCGAAGAAAAGTAACTTTTGTCGGAAACATGTTTTTTCGAATTATCGTAAATATCTACGATAATTTTTTATCCGTTTTA
>NW_022639452.1:4504611-4532817 GCF_010583005.1 Odontomachus brunneus
AGTGGACCATTTGGAAATGACCACGTCGAAATGACGACTAAAACCTCTTGAATTTTTAACATCATCATTTGTATAACATTTGTAAAGGTCAAGGCTATTGCAGATTGTAACTTTTATTTTCATTGTTTAGTTAAAACGGATAAAAAATTATCGTAGATATTTACGATAATTCGAAAAAACATGTTTCCGACAAAAGTTACTTTTCTTCGACGTAGCGTCATTATAGGGGATTCCCTTTGAAGAAGACAAAGGTTACCCAATTTTCGCCGAATGCAGCGCCATTTATCAGAAATATTAAAAAAAGTTCAAACAAAAGTTACGTGTTTTTGGATGTAGAATCCGAATCTGTAATAAAAAGTAGGGATTCCCATTTAAGATTTTAAAGTTACCCCTCGCCCCATTCCCAGGGGGGGCGGGAGGTGGATAATTTTTGTGGGATTGAATTGAGCGCCCTCGAAACTATTAAGGGTTTATTTGGGACATTTTTGTCGTACAATGCTTATTTTTCGAGATATTTAGCAGTCTCAAATTTAAAAAAACACCCTGTATATATATATAATATATATATATGCGGAATAATCCAAGTCCGGCTGAAAGACTACCGACGAAATCTCCAAGCTTCGAAATTGCCAGGCTCAGATGTGCCGCAGAACGGAACACAGACGTTGGAGAACGAGAGGGAGGATGGGCCGAAGAAAGTCTCGGAAAGTTTGGTACATGAGCTGGCAGGTAACGTAAGACAGAGAATAGCCGTGGGACGTGGAGACGAAGGAAAAAGAGTGCATTTAATGCTCACGGGAGGAAGAGAGCTTAGCCGATAATCCTCTCGTTTATAT
Organism: Odontomachus brunneus; assembly: GCF_010583005.1. Lineage (NCBI taxonomy): Eukaryota > Metazoa > Arthropoda > Insecta > Hymenoptera > Formicidae > Odontomachus > Odontomachus brunneus. Next base: position 4,505,448 of record NW_022639452.1, read on the forward strand.
TACTTTACAGCCACGCAGATACTCTCTCGATCTCTCGGCATTCTCACCCCCCTCTTCTGTCCCCACTCCCCCTTTTCATTGCCGAGGACTGACAATAGTAGTCTACGTTGCTTTCATATTTCTCCACCTACAACGGGAGATCACTTGAGGATACTGCAACGGCGCTAATGAAATTTCTGCCGCGGAATGGCGCGCGCGCGCGCGCTCGCGGCCGGTTGCGCCATTCCCGTAAAAATAGTTCGCGTTGGCTTATGCGTCTCGTTGTCCGAGTCACGCCGTGCAAGAGCACGTTTCCACTTGATTCCTGAACATTAAGGCAACATAACGCGGCGCTTGCTCGGGATACTAAAGGCAGCTAAGGGATACCGGCAAAGGGTATCAAGCCAAGTGTAATTTAAAACTGTTTTCACGTACTTGGAATTCTTTGTTCTTCAAGCGCGAGCGCGTAAGGCAGTTGTGTTGCCGCGCAGGTGCGAAAGGAGAAGCAGGGGAGTCATTCTCGATAAAAGCTTGTAAACGCCAACGTGTAAACGTATCAAAGAACGTATCATTTTAATATTACCTCTGAACGCACGTGCTGCATTTCACTGTTACCTCTCTCACCCTGAAAATGCTACTGAAAATTTATTCGATGAATGTGAAACGTGCATTAATTGCAATTTTGTCAATTATGCACGGATATCAGAGGTATGTTAGTAAAGTGCATGAACCCGTTATTCATTAATCGCTCCAACATTTGGCTTTGTCGATAATGGATTATCAATATTTTCGTGAAAGTAAGCCGAGTAATTATAATGGCCGTAGTGGTGTGTTATCACGACAATAATGTTATTTCAGTAGAAATATCATTATCTAGAAGACGAAATGCGTCTCCGCGTACAAAGAGAATTATCGCAGCGCGCAGGGCAACATGGCATTATATCTCGTGACTTCCACGCTCTCCCTTTCTCTTTCTCCCTCCTTTTCTTTCTCTCTCTCTCTCTCTCTCTTTCTTCCTTGGTAAGAACATTGCTCTCGGTTCGTTTTATGTAATGGAAAATCTCAAAGAAGGGGCTCTCTCAGGGAAGACGCACAATTCGAATGCAAAATAGTCCTCTACGACAATGAGACTGCTCGGTCGAAAAAGCGTCCCTTCAAATGCAAATTGTGGATAGATTTCGTGCTTGTAATTGTCACAAAGTCACTATTTGCAAGTGAAAACCATCAAGGCTATTAGAAAGAAAACTATTTGATGACGGAGAAACGAAATCAGACTCCCGTAGCCCGACTCTCCAATTGTTTTACTATTGCAAACTACCCAGATAGATTTTCACGATTATCACCACGTGGGCCAATCAATTGGTGGAAGCCTTACAATTCTCTTAAATACACAAATTTCGTGTTTTATTGATGCAACGACATATTTACTAAAAATAATATTCAAATTTTCATACTATATTTTACTATATGACATATTCAGCAAATTGACATTTATAACATTTTGAAGAAATTTTGATCATTTTTTTCTTTCTTTCTCCTATTTCTATTTTGTCATTCTATGTTAGTATGAATGCCATATGAAGCATTGATGTAAATTTTACAAATCGTATAAGTTATTGCTAAAGGAGATTGTTAAAAATCCTAAGATAGGGATTTTTGGCCCACAAACGGAATTGAATGAAACAAGTATCAAATAAAAGTATATATTGAAAGTCCAATATACAAAACTCATAGCGATCTGAAACCTATCCTGAGATATCAGCATCTAAAGTTGAACATTGTTAATTATTTTAGTAACAGGATCAATACAACCATTTTTTCTTATGTATTATATACATTCTAATTTATTTTATACATCTAGTTTTATTATTTTAGAATTGATTTTGACTGCTTCTTACAAAAAAAACTTAATTGGAAAACACGGACTTTTCGGTCTTGCACTTTTTGAATACTATGTATTGACCCTCAAAGCTCATATTGGGATTAGGATTATATATTTTTATTTTTAAACTCTAGACTAGTCTTTATCCCATAATATTTTAATATCACTCAACTTTGTTGTATAAAAAAATCGTTATATTGTGATTGCATTCGCTTCTCACGCGCTTATTTCATTATTTTTAGAGTCGAAGCACCTTTTATTTTCGTCTGCATTCTATTTTAACCATATTAGTTAGTTAAATCAATTCCTGTCATTTGCAATGTCAATTCAGTGTAATGTGCCTTGACGTCTTCTAACTTTGGCCACGCTATTCAGATTGGAATAAACGGTAACTTTTTGGAATCAGGGGCTTATACTCTTTAAAGAATACCCATAAAAAATATATTATATATATATACATCATATATATATACAAGAGAAAGTATATCTCATCAAAATTCGTTTGTAGACCAAAAATGGGCAATCTCCTTTAAGTACATCTGTCTATCTGCCCAGATAGATGGATGTAAATTAGCAGCAATTGTACTGCGCGTAAAATCACACAATGCATACAGATTATTATATTCCTTATGATCGCAGATATATTATGACATATGTCAGTCATATGTCATAACATATAGGGACGAAATAGAAATATGAAAGAAAAATTAAAAGAATTTACTCAAAACAATATGTTAATTAGTTTACCGGAAAGTTGAAACATAATTGTCATTTTTTTTCTTATTGGGTATAGAAAGAATTTATGATAAATGTCTGCATTATAACATGACAATAGAATATTTTTGAGGTTTCCTGCGATATATATGTATTAGTAAACTATTAATTTGTATGTAACTGTGAGTAGCTTTTCTTAAAATAAGTATCCTATTTATTTCAGAAAAATTATTTCTTATTAAATAAGTCATTCATTAATACTAAAAGTATGATGGAAAAAGTACTTACTGCCAAGTAGCAAACGAAACGAAATAAAAAATAAAAATAGTTTTTGCATTGCCCTTTCTAATCATAATTTCTATTTATTACTTCGTTTTATTGCGTTCTTCTTAAAATTTTGCCAATAATTTTGCCTGAAATCTTCTTAACTACGTGCCACTTAATTGGTCTATTTATGTATATTTATGTGATAATTTCACTTATCCTTACTGAGAGAGAGAAATGGATTTCAAATCTTTTCTGAAGAAAATTTGGTAAAAAAACAAAAAGCGCGTGTTATTAGTTTCATGTAATATAATATATATAATATAAAATATATATTCGTTCCCTCGTGATTTATATCTAAAATGTTTATTTGCACATCTATTACGAGGACGGTAATTAATTCCGCGTGATACAATTACTATGCACGTGTCGTGAACGACAACGAGCTCCGTCGCATTTGTCGTCGATCTGGCGAAGTAAATTCATCTTGTCACGCGTGTTCTCTCCGCGTGCTGCATTTTCTTTCTCAAGATACACACGTGTATGCGGGCGCGCGCGCGTGTGTGTAGTGCAAAACGGCGAAAATCTTTCAAAGCACCTGGAGCACAGTTTAATCATGCGGCGGGTAAAGTATAAGTTTCACAGCGGACGCATATACACGGCGGCGGCATCGCAACCGACGCATAACGGCGCTGCTGTTTATTTCTTACATAATTTAAGACGGCCTGAGGTATACGAAAGTTACATAGGAAGGGGACGGCGGTCCCAGCAAAATTATATAGACAAAGAAAACACAGTAGCACTGAATTTGTTTCAAGTGTGCTGTGCGTGCGCGCGTGTACGATTGCTTTGGTGAGATTAAAAAACAAATTGAAAGATGGGAAAAATATGAGATTGCACATGTGCATTCCAGTTTCTCCGATACTGCCTGCTTTTATCTTTGATTAATTTGCAGTAGACTACAGTTGTTAACACGGACCTCTGTGCGAACGTGTCACGTGTGGAGGACCGTTAATTACGAAGCAATTGCGAGGAAGAGAAGAAGGAAACGGCGATGGTTACTGCGTCAATGAGCACTTTAGTGAATTTCCTCTGCATTCTGAAGGGGATTACGTGTACGCGGTCATGTCATTATCATAGAAAACTAGTAATGGAATCGTCTTGCGATTATTTTTTCGCGATATTGCGGCTACTTTCTGACGACTCATCGACAGAATAGTCGAGTATTATGTAAAACATTTGTCAAAATAAAAAGCTGCACGATGAGACAAGATTATCACGATGTGGAATCGGAAAATATAAAATCCTTAAAGCCGAGCACGCGCGGCATACGCCGCGATAACAGGATTACAATTTAAAAATTTATCGGGAACGTCAATTAGTAACTAGACTTGCTTGTTCGACAGCATATGCACTAATGGTAAATTTAACAATTCACAATGTTTACAATCTCCATGTGGGTAATTACTAATAAAATTTTCATCTAACTGTTTACAGACTTCAGATCAACTAATTATTGGTCGCTAATGCAAAACGACATATATAGAAGAAACATACAATGACACGAGGCAAAATTGACTCTTCCTCAGATTATAAACAATGTAACTGTCCCAATTATAGGTTATAATTTCGGATTAAACTTAGTCATTAAGTAGAATGGAAGGTCAGATTGCCTGAAAATCGTGCTTGTTTTTCACAATTTTTTATAACAAACTGAATGAATATGCGAAGGTGTTATTTTGACGTGTATTTATACAATATATAAAGAAAAGAAAAATATAATTTTGATGATCAAATACTCAATATAAGTGTATGATACATGCAGTTAAAATATATTTCTTTTTTCTTCTCAAATATTTTTTTTTCTTTTTTCGTCATTTCGCAGTAATATCTTGACTCTCGGTGGTTCAATTAAGCTGAATTTTAAAAAGAAAATTTCCATAACCTTGCGTTATCCTATGAACCACTGACAAACTCGTGAAAATATTTTATTTTGAAATATTAATTTTCTTACTATAAAGAACTGAAAATTTAATAATATTCAATTAAGATATTTGTAATTTTGTTAACTTTTACTAAATTTCTATTATAGTGGTTCACACGATAACGACAAGTTTACGGAAATTTTTTAGCTACAATTCAGCTTAATTGAACCACCGAGAGTCAAGATATTATTGCAAAATGACGATCTTGAAAAGAAAAACGAAATATATTTTAACTGAATGTACCATACACTTATATTGAGTATTTGATCATCAAAATTATATTTTTCTTCTCTTTATATAATACACGTCAAAATAACACTTTCGCATATTCATTCAGTTTGTCATATAAAGTTGTGAAAGAGCAAGCACGATTTTCAGGCAATCTGACCTTCCAGTCCCTTTAACTTTCTAGCCGTGCTCTAGGTTTTTTTTTTACCCAGAGTAGTTTCAAAAAAAGTTCACACAGTTTTCGTAATATTCTAAATACAAATGTGATACTTCGCGACTTTTCGAGTTATTTTAGAAAAAGTACAAAAGTAGAAAAATAATTTAGTACATATTGTACTAAATTACTTTATATAATGCTAAAATAAAAGATATAAAAAAATACATATGTGTCAATTAAATAGTGAGTTTTCACCATTGGATCTATTTAGAGCCTGAACATGGTCAAAGTATACCCGAAACGAACACGGTTAGAAGATTAAGGTATTAAAAGAGTACACATTAAATATGGAAAAATGATTTTTTATATTCCTTAATTCTTTTACAATTATATTGTAATGTTACATACTCAAACATTCTTAATATTAAAAAAAAAATCTAGAATGTCATTCGCTTTACTGACTTTTTAGCCTGGGAATAGTCATCCGTTTTTTACACTCCAGCAGCGAGAGAATGAAGTTCACGTTACAATGGTGCTCTCTCTTTTTACCAACCAAGAAATCTATATCTACCTTTCATTCGAAGGTTCTGAGATCTAACCTGTGTAACGGAAAGTAACTGTGACTCGTATCTTGGTGATCTTGGTTTCAGATCTGCTGAAACTAGCTCGATTGTAGAAAAGACTCTAGACGATTCTAAGCGCTTACGTTAGAAAATAAGTCAAGCATTATAAGAATTCATATTATATAAATTCGAAATAACAATACGTTTAAATGAAATTAAAACGAAAAAACAAGAAAAGCCGAACGGAAATGTCAAGAAAAATAGTCGGATATGCAAATAATATTAAACATTTAAAATTTATAGTTATATATTAGAACTTATCATAAGTTTAAAATAAATATTTTAAGTTATTAATATTTTTGTTTTATACAAGACACATAAAGTTTGTGTTTTTATATTTTTATAAATTTATGATTTTATATTTATTATTAAATATATTTTATATATTTATATTTATGTAATATAATAAAAAAAATATGAAAAAATTAATCATTTATAATAATCTTGGAAGAACAAACAGTAACTTTGTATATTTGCGATTTACTTTGTTTTAAACTGATATGAAATAGATATTATATTTAATATATATTTACTATATTTTTTAAATTATTTTTATGTAAATATTCTATATGAAACTTTAAATATACAATCTTATAGAGAGCACGCAATAAAAAAATGTTTTAATTGACATCTTTATTCTTTAGAAATACTGTTATAATAAGTCTATATATTTTTTAAATATTGATATGCTTATATATTTTTTAAATATTGATTTCTTTTTTTTTATTACATTTTTGTGATTACATTTTTCAGAAAATAGTGAGTAAATCTATATTCATAATATCTTCAAATATTACTAAATCATAGAAGAATTAATAATATATAATGTGTTGCGAAGAATAATAATTTTTAGTTAGAGTATAAAACAACCCCAGATGATCATTAACGCAAAAAAGAAATGACTATTCCCAAGTTAAATTTATGAGACTGTTAGTAGGTTGTACTACGTGTACGTGTATGGCAATAAATTTTATGTAAGCTAAAACAATGTGGATATTATTAACGTTCTTCTAATATCCGATCGAATAAGTGAATGAAAGTTCTTTTAATTTTCAAGGATTATAATCCGGTCTATTACCTCATATCTTATGTCAGTTTCACTTGTTAACGTCGACTCCGCCCGCGGCGTAATAATTGCGAGAGGCGACATTTGTATTCGAAGTTCGCGTAATGATTTTCGTGAATTCATCTCGCGGGGGATTCCTCCGAGGCTACTTTGATTATGTTCCATCGGAATTCTTATCGCGGCTGTGTTCAATGTGCTTTTTTCGGCGGGATTCTTTCATGCATACGAGATATGGGACGGTCTTCGATTTTCCACGAGCGCGTGCGCGCACGTTGACGGTGCGACGACAACCACCATCAACGTTGGTTGTTAAATTCGCTAAACGGCGAATGGGTAACATCGAGTATAATCGACGGTGAAAAACAAAAGGCGACGAACGCTCCGATGCCGGAAATAAACTGGCGTGAGATCATCCACCAGCCAACGCGATTATTCACCACGATTAGGTATGCGCTCGTGCCAGAACGGTGACGCTTTTGTGTTTCGTTAGCATCGCCGCGATTCCAAAGAGTATACTCCCGAGCAAAAATATATCTAGTAGAGCAGATTTCAAGACTAATAGCTAGATAATAATGACTGGCTAAATATTCCTACTCAGTCTTTTGAATGTCAGGACTATCTAGTAACTATACAAATTATATAAATAGTGGCTAGATGAAAAAGATTACACAGTAACGATAAAAAATAGATAAAAAATCATCGGTAAATCCTGAATAGAAATTGGATATCAGAACTGTCTAGTACTTATACCAATTATAGTTACAAGTTATTTTTTTGTACCTACACAGAGAGAACGATTTATTGATTCAAATAAATATTTCTTTGGAATAGTCCAAACGAATTATTTGGTTGACACAACAAAAATATTTCTTTGGAACTAAGCCGTAAATAAATATTTTCGTTGCTTCAAACAAAATTTTGTTTGAAAAATTCGTTTGGACTAATCCAAAGAAGCGTTTATTTGATTCAACCAAATCGTTCTCTCTGTGTAGCTACTAGATAATTTTTCTGGTACAGCCACTAGGAGAAGTGAGCGTTACATTCTTAGCTAGTAGCGATGTAAGACTCTACTTTTCTGTGTCGTTACTAGACAATCATTAGATTTAATTTCTACTCGGGTTGGTTGACTTCATAATTAAGAGCCGCTTTTTTTGTTAGTTTTATAATACTACGTCATCCGTATTAGTGGTTCTATAGACCCTTATTCCCCCAAGTTTTTGATTTATCAATAAGAACCATTAAAATATAATATTGTTTTTCGCCTTTATTTTATCGATAACAAAGCGCGTTATCCAGCCTCGCGAGCGAGCGCAGCTCTATCGCCAGTTTCGGATTCTTTTCGGTCGTTCCCACGTGAGAGGGAGCAGCAATTGTAATTAATGACATCGAGAATTAAATTCGACAGTCGTCTAATCAGTCGAGCGGCTGTTGTGACGCGCCGTTGTGCTACTTGAATTCGAATATCGTATCTAATTGAATTTGAACACATAAAGGCACGACGATAAGGGACTAATTACACTCGGCGAATCGGAAGTACGATCCTTTCCGCCATCTTTGTGTTCCCGGACGAGTTCATCAAGGCCGAATTTAGGTGTTCAAAGACCATGTCCCTCGTACACGCGAGGAGTATTCTCAATCGATGGCGAAGATGGAATTTAAGCTTTCTTTACAGAGAACTCGTGTTAAGACCGCATTAACGTAACGTCCGCCTCGCGATTATAAGCCGACTATTCCCGGCAGCTCCTCGAGCAGGTCCGGCAAGTAACAGGATCATTTCCTTGCTAATGGTATCGCGCTTCGAAGCCGGCTAACGTTTTTGTGCGAGGCGAAGTTGTGTCACGCACGAATCCCCGGTGTTACGCTTTGAATACCCGCGAGCTTATCTAAGCGTCACACGTAAGCTAAGTTTGTAACCGGTAAGTGGATTAGCCCATCTGCTAATTTAAGTTTATATGTGTTTCAGAAATATGCGAGAGATTCCGCGTCGTCGCCCGCGCTCGGCAAAAGATATATATTTGCGGAGGAATCGATGAGTCTAAATCCGGCTCAATATCAGGACTCTGGAGATAATAAACGTACGTAGTGGATATATAAGAGAAAAGCCAAAATGGCGAAAACGAGAATCGCACGGATACGAAATAGGAGTAGAGTCCTATTTAACTTGATAAGTACACTCACTTTCTAAATAGTTTACACACATTGTTCCTAACGAGGTTGCAGCGCCCCAGATTGTCACAATTGATAAACATTGCTAACGCGTTTGCAGATCGTAATATATCGTAATTAGTTATGATAAAAATCGAAGTGACGATATATAGGATATCTCAGATTCTCCTCCGCAATTTTTGTGGGAATGTAGAACGAATTGAGATGAACATAAAAGTCCCATACCGTTTATTCGCTTATCGTTTATTATATATTCGCAATAAATCTCGAGATATTAATTGAAGAAAATTGATTACGCCGGATATAGTAGATGAACTGTACATGAAGCCGTTGTATATTTATACATTAGGTCAAACTGAACAAAAAAGTTTTCTACAGGGTTGCTACAGAAAATTAATTTTGAAATTTCCTGACTTTTTCATGTTTTCCAAACAATAGTGGAGAATTTTTCATGACCAAAATATAATCTTAAATTTTAACGTTCAGGAACAGGGACTACAGAAAAAGTAGCTTATATTATTAAAAGCAATACAAATTTGATTGAGTAACATAATATTCTTAACATATTTCTGAAAATGTACATTCAGGCTAACAAGAATTATGAGTATTGGAAAAAGAATGTAGTTATGAGACAAAAAAGGATGATTGAATGAAAAAACGCTGAATAAAATATAAATTTTAATTATTTTGTTAACATCATGATGCATGGATTAACAAAGATGTATACATATTCAATATAAACTAAGGAAATTTTATTTATTTTTTAAATAACATTTGAATTCCTATACTATATAACTTATAAACTTATAAACTTTTAACATTAAAATAAAAAAAAAAAATAAACTTGACATTAATAAAATCTCTAGTGACCCTAGATTTAGTAAGTATCTAAAGATTGTCTTTTCTTCTCTTATAACTCAGGGAGAGTTACCTTAATTTCAAAGAAAATAACAATTTAGTAATTCAAAGTAAATAACAATTTGAATATTTAATTGTAAAATTATTATAAACAAAAAAGATATTTTTCAGAGAAAAATTATTTGAAGGTTAACTATTAGGAATCGAGACATCGAAATATTTAATAGTTCATTCAGAAAAACTGACAATATTTTGCACATTTTGTTCAAAACTTTTTATAAATTGATTAGTAAAGTTTCTGCCAAAATCACATGCACATGTCTATCTATGTTGCGTCTCTTAAAAGTGGTTTTTTTTCATATAGTACTATATATATTAAAAATACAAATATAGAAAAAAATACGAAAGAAATACGAAAAAAATTATCAAAATTTATTCAAAACAAATTATATAAAATATAAGATAAAAATTTGTGTGTAACTTTTAGTAAATTCTCTGCTGCATGAATCCAGCAAAAATTTATATTATATATGATACAAAACTATATTATTATATATATATATATATATATATATATATAAATATATATTATATATGATACAAACTTAATAATTAATTTAACACAATTCATTCATTTCATATAAATGTAATTAAAAAATTATTCAATTATCATCATTGAATGTCTTACGTGAAATTATTGGGAAATCTTGAAAAGAGAACATTTCTTTCTAATGGGTTCCGCATAATACATGTGACGTCAGAAATTTTCTATAAATCTAGTAATTTATTCGATATAATGTCGTATCAAAAGTATACTCTTACGAACACAAATTTGAAAACAATTCGTATTTTATTATTCCCGTTACGTTACTGCGCGAACGTCGTAAAATTGAACGTGGAACACGAAGGCTCTATGAGTGTCCTTCGTAAAAGTTTCAAGATCCAGCTCGAGAGAACGGCCAAGGACATTAATGCGATGCCGTCATTCGTTCCCGTGCGCTGAAAACTTAAGGAATCCTCGAGATCGTGAATAAACCAACTGCAGGAGCACTATCGATCCTGCTGTCGCGACTGCTCACTTTAACGGGAATAGTTTATAGGAATTTGCGGTAGCGTTATTTACTATGAATTGGAATGTACTGGAAATCTCAGCTGACTTAGTATTGTATTCGAAAATAACACATAATATTTCAAATGTTGCCGTTATATTTGGCGATGTTTGCCGAATTTAGAGTTCTCAGACAGAAGCTTGCTCGATCGATCGGTGCTCGTGTCTCGCGGTCGCCACGACGAAGCGATGAAATCGCAAACGATAAAAACTGGAAATAAAGTTAGGCCTCGTAGTTGCGTCCTCGTCTTTCGCAAAAGTTGTTCTTTAATAAGCTGCTACAAGGGCAATATATGCAGCGGCACAATGATAAATTACAGTAATTTACGAGAAAAAAACTTTTTTGTCACATATGTTGCATTGTGTAATGTATATAATATGTTTAAGAATTAAAAAATACAAACAAATGTTTTCTCTCCTCTAATAATGTGATTTTCTAATTGTAAGAAAATTCTCCTTAAATATACAGACAGAGTTTATCTAATTTGAGATACAGAAGTTAATGATTTTCTGCTGTATTTAGCTTGTGGTAAGGAAACGGATTATAGAATGGACAAATAACACGGAAGCTTATTTCTTCCATAAAGTACTGCAATTCGACCGCAATTATTAGAAATTGTCACGTTCATTATAAAACGCGCCATATGTAACACCGAGAGGAGAAATGTTATATGGAGATATAAATGTTATACGGAGATATAAATGGTTTTATACTTTTATTCTGCCTGGAAATTGGACGTGGTAATCGAGTTTTCTCTAGTTTGCCTAAAGAATCACGCCAATCTGAGGCGCTGGAAAAAATGTCAGAAATCACTAATTTTTTTAAACACAACTATAAATTATGATTACGTCTCAGGATGGCGTGACTCTTTAAGTTCACTGATGTTCATATTTAATGTACACTCTCTCAATACAATATATTAATGATTTTGCACCATTGCTATTCCTAACTTTGTTAATAATACGAAAGTTTGTTTATTACGTAAGATATGCTGATAATATTGAGTATTATAAATATAAATAACTAATAACCTTTAGAATCTGTGTAAAAAATAAAACGAATTTTCTTCTGTTCCTTTTTTGCTGTTTATTATATTTATTATGTTTAGTATTCATTTTTCTATTTTTTATGTTTATTTTTTGCATAAGGTGCGTAATATTTTTTGATAAACAAATGTAGTGTTTTCTAATGCACAAGATAATTTGTCCAATGATTATAAACCACACTTCCTAGAAAAAAGGTTTGTATTTTATTGTTAATGTTGTTTACTACTACTGTTTTTTCTCAGAGGTCTATATTATCTCCCATTTTCTCCCTTGGTTTTTCATTTTTTGCTTTTTTGTCAATATTCAAGTTGCAATTAAATTTTGAATAATGTCTTTTATTGAATCATATAGGTAATATTTCTGTGTCTCAATGCTTTTAGAAAGTTGAAATAAACATGAAGATTGTAGAAATGTTGATTTGAAATAAGACATTTTATAATTTCGTTATAGTTTCGCCACCCGATGTTTTTTTTAATAAAAAAATATTGAGTCAGTTCTTATTATATTTTGTGCCTAATTGAAGAAAAATCGTTAAACTTAATGAATTTTTGCAGGCAAATACATTACTCAAATGGAGAAACATTTTATGGAAAATATTTAATATTGTACTTCAATATAAAATATTTAAGAGAAAGAAAAAAGAACTCAATAACAATGATATCAATTAAATAATAGGAAAAAGGGGCTAATTCGAGTTCAAGCACAGGATTAATAGCACAGCATTAACATTGCAGCGACGACTCGTGGAAGAGAAGGAAACAAACAGAGTTTTATTTTCATAATAAACCACAGTAGCCGTTGCCCAAATATTCTGTCCTTTTGAGAGTTAAGTCCATGCTTTTGAAATTTAATGTAAATCATTTCTGATATCAGGCGTTTCAAGTAATAACGTTCCTCATGCAAAACTTGATCCCAATTGAAATCATGGTTTTTCCTCAAACGGTGTTCCTTCCACGAATCATCGCCGCAATGCTCGTGTATATAAATCTGTTATTACCTCTATTACTTAGACGTGGCGATGTTATCGTTGACAGGATCGTTTCACTTTTAGCCGAGCTCAACAAAGGTAATTTATATTGACTGTTTTAATTATTTATTATATTTTAATCTTATCTATTTTTATTTTATTTTATGGTTTTTTTAGTTATGACGGCTACTTCCTAGTATTAATTTGAACTTCTTAATATTAGTCGGGTAACGGCCTTGTCAGCTATAATACTGCGAATAACATTCATGTCATTTTATTAAGGTCTTTAATTAATTCTTTTACTTGTAATGCGCTCGTTTTGTAAACCTTTTATATCACTGAAGAGGGTTCATGATTGAACCGAAACATTTGATTATTTATATTGAGTATTCATGTTCAATAAATATTGCTCTATTTCCTAACACAAGGAAGGTTTTACCCATATGGTAGCACTATTAATCCTGTGCTTAAACTCGAATTAGCCCCTTTTTCCTATTATTTAACTGATAAAATATTTAATTAAATCAATGATTTGCAAATGACGTGGAATGTCTCATATCCAATATATTAAATGTCGTGACGATCATCTGAAAAAAATTATAGGTGACGGAGAAGTTCGAAAAGTTCCGAGAAGTGCACGTTAGAAACTCCATGTGACAAATTACCTGTTATCATTTACGACGACGTGTCACTTGTTATCGAAATTTCGTGCGCATACTTGCTCGCTGCGCGAATCCTAGTGAATTCGCGACGCGAATTAATGCACCTGCGTATTTCAGAAACGACAAACCGCGGAGAGCGACGGAGTGCGACGAGGATGCAAAATGTTTCATATGAATCGCCGTGGTGGCACACCACGACATTATGTAGTCCGTATTAGCGTCATTAGAACGAGTACTTTCGGCAAGCCGGTGAATGAGAATGTCGAAAGAGCATACGTGCTGTACACTTTCCGTCCGTGTGTGCGAACCTAGCGCGCATTTTAATGAATTCAATTAGACCGCCGTACTTTGGATTTATATTAGTTGACATGCGTACGTACGCAGTCGAAATTAGTTCAAATTAATTTTGGCATTCTCCATTCAAGTTCCAGCTGTGTGTATGAGCCTGGCAAATATTATTCCTTACACACTTCGTACATGGCACGTGAGAACGTAGCCATATTTAACCGATAGCATCAAAGGAGCCGTTTTCCGAACCGACGCATTTATCCTACGATGCTTCAAACGCTATCAAGAGGAATCCCTTGCGTGCAAGTCATCCCAGCCAAAAAGAAGGACGAGCGGTTTTAGTTATTCTCGGTATCGAGGCGAGAGAGAATACCTGTAGCGAGTCGGCAATAGCAGCAGCCGCTAACATTCTGGAAATTGAAATTCGATTTCCTTCATGATGAGGGACATCCCGTGATATTCGGATTTCTCTTGCAATAAAGAGAAACATCGGGAAAGACTTGAACGTCGAGCGGAAGAGGCGTCCGTCGCGAGCAATTCAGAGCTAAATTCAGTATGGAAGGTAGATCGTACCGTATGAGGATCGATTTCAGTCGCTTAATAACTTACTAAACACGTTAATATGATGACCGTTGATGGTCAACTGGCTTACCGCCAGATTAGCGTCACGATTATCCGCAATGAGTGTCGCTCGATCGAGCGTCAAAGGATCACGTAAACGTATTCAATCTCGAACAAATCGGCCGTTACCGGGCCAAGTTTCCGCTGCTTATACTCCGTATTCCGATAAACTTCATTGAGAATATATATCCGGCTAGTTTATCCGCAAGCTATGAAAAATATCTCCATTGCTTTTAAGAATAGAACGAAACACGAAAAAAGGATTATTCAGTTTAAAATCTGCGCAAGAATAACGTTGCGTTTAGACATTTTTTTATTTATATTCTTATGAGCTACGGAGATATTTTAAGCGGCAGGGAATAATTATCAACTCCCGCAATATCTTTCAGAATGGACAATTGATAAAAATGTAAGAGTCGAGAGCGATTAAAAAGAAAGTTTGAAAATAGAATACAAAATGTTAAAAATGGCATAAAATTTGGAACATTATTTCATTTACAAATAATGTCTGTATATGAATTCTTTCAGATTTTTTCACTAACTCAATTTTTGTGTAAATTAATGTCAAAATTTAATTTATAGTAGACTCACGCGAGAAATTCGATTTATACGTATTAATTCTCAACAAAAATAAATATTTAAAATATCACTAAGTAATTAAATTTGTAATATTATAAATGTATATATTATTATTTATAAAATAAATAAATTTATATATATTTATAATTTTTTATAATTTATTAAACTTTATTTAAATCTGAATATTTTAAATTTCTAAATTTAAATTTAGATCTAGATTTACAGATATTTATAGATCCAAAATATAACGGTGGAAAGTTCATAATTTATAGTAATATTCAAAATACACATATACTTATGTACCTTTAAATAAATGTACATACATATATTTCTTTTTCTATATCTGTGTATCTCTGTTAGATCAATTGATACATAAATGAAGCATTAATAAAAAAAAATAAAAAAGTAATATATTTTGTATTCGTAATATTATGCGTATATAATTTTATCTCAACTTCGTTTTAAATCAACATTTATTTCTTAAATAGTGAAATAAATATATAAGAACGTATTTTTGTTCAATAAATAGTAAATTTATGAGTAGCATTCTTGTTACGCCATTGAAAATACGATGTTGAATCTTACAACCACCTTAACGACATTATACGACGGTAATTCATGAGACATCCCTTTTTTTTTACTACAACACAAATATTAGACATTACGTTTAAAAAAATGTGCAGTTGTAACAAACGATATAACGTCCTTTTTTTATTTTAACGGGGAAAGTGTAGAGCGTTTATTAGCAAAAAACGCGTGTCACCTACATTTCAACATTTCAAATTGGCAGAATCCAAAAAACATCGTCAATTTCGGATTTAAATGTATTAATTGAGGAATTTTATCGGGTATTGTTTCTCCATTCGTCTGCAGATTTTACGAAAAACTACGCGAGATTGTTAATACAAGCACAATATTATCATAAAAATACATGACATATTTGTATATCTAGACTACGTTTGCGCCAATCTCGTCGGCAAGTGCTGTGCAAACTCACGGACGAGAGATAACGACTTCGGAGCGCCGTGCAGCCTCGCGAATTCGGATACTCAAACGCGAATAATTCGCATATCTCGGGTATAACTAAGGATACACCGCGTTGACACACTGCGGAATCGATATTGATCAGCTAGACGATGGTGCTTAACCACGCATCGTCGAAATCGAGATTACGTTGCATAACAGAACGCCTGCGCGCGTTGGTGTGCCGCGCGAACATTAACGCCTAGTTGCGGCCGCTCAGAGTTCACGGATTGTGGCACAGGATGACGGAGAATTTGGAGGATCGATAAGGGAGCTCGACACGAGAAAAGGAATTTCAATTCGAGATACGATTACAATCGAAAATTCGCTGGAGTTTATTTGAAATTGAAAATCCTGCGATGAGAAAACCGTTCCAGGTTCGACGCTGAAATGGTTCGTAAATAAAGAAACGACGGTGGCTCTGTTTATGTAGTGGGACTACTTCGCGATCCAGAAGAGTTCATAAAGCTGACTTACGCGTATGTGATCGAACACGAGAGAGATTTCTAGATCTAAAATATATATATATATCGCGATAGAACGGGGCGCTGGCGGGTTATTGGAAATAACCTAACTAGTCTCTCGACCGTTACCACGGCATGACTACCTAGTCAAGTTACGCAAATGTAGGGGGAAAACCGTTTCTCAGCGTCAGAAAAATCCAAGGGAATTTATTTCGAAAGTAAAAATGCGGAGGGAATTTCCGTGCGGTTCCACGTGAGCGAATTCGATACATCGTCGTGTATGCGACACAGCAACTTATGCTCTTACGAAAAGTAGATACGATGCTCTCGCCGCATGCCAAATAAAAAGTAATCATTCTAACGTAGTTCACACACGGATACGTTTACTGCATCGCCCAACATTCTTCAAGATATAACTTAATCATACGATATTGATTTGAATGACTAATCGTGTCAAATGCGATCTCCAAGAACATGATTAAATAACTTTACCGCATTTACATTGGGATTACTTTACATTGTATAATTCACTTGATTTTTACAGATCGATTATGTCTCCCGAAATATAGTTTTGCCTGACACATCCAAGATAGATATTACTTCTTACTTACAAGGAAACCCACACAAGTTTCCGCCTCCGATTTTCATGAACTTGTAATATGTATTTTAGATCAAAATAACGTTTAATTTAGATACGTTTTTTATTATATGGACTTTTTCGCAAGTTTAGAGAGAGAAATACTCCTTTGAAAAAAATCGTTTTTTTTTTCATTTGAAGAGAATATAATGAAAACTATAAAAGATAGAAAACAATATTCTGAATAAAAGTTGAATGGTTTAAAGAGTACTTTACAGAAATTATTTGAAAACAAAATTTTTTTAAATTTTTTCCCTATTATTTCTTCTTATTATAATTATTAAAATAATTTCTGTAAAGTACTCTTCAAACTATTCAACTTTTATTTAAAATATTTTTTTCTCTTATAGTTTTCATTACATTCCCTTCGAATAGAAAAAAACAGATTTTCTTCAAAGGGGTATTTCACTCCCTAAACTTGCGAAAAGGCACAGAAAATAAAAATGTATCTGTTATTTTAATTTAAAGTACAACATATTACAAGTTCATGAACATCGGAGACGGATACTTGTATGGGTTTTCTTGTTAGATCATAATATACTATTGATAACTGTTTCCTACAATTTCATATTTTTTATCTTCACACCAAGTTATATTCTTGATTTGTAAATATTTAATCGCAGCTCCATCTTCTGTTCATGATAGATAATATATCGTTTCCTGATATTTCCACCGTTTGAAATCGAATTATATTTTCACTCATGCAGCAATTTCTTTAGATATTTCCCGACGTAATAAATAAATCTATAATGTATAAATTAATAAATCCTCATTGCATTTTACTCACATGCACACATTGTAATCGACGGATTTAATGTAGAAATTACCGCGTCTTCGTACGAATTTCCCAAAGACAGTCAACTATGAAGGATCATCGTGAGAACTATAAACGGCAGTATGCAATTATAGGGAATACCAAGCATGCACCTCATTAGTGAGCAAATCCGCAAAGCCGAACTGTGGAGCTTACTTAATCCCAGTAATATCAAACGGCAGGGCTTCGGGGAGTCATACTTTAGCACTAGAGAGATGCGGATGGTACATTGTTCTCCCATTTCGAAACACGAGATCGCGTTAAACGCACGTTTAAACGGGTGATTTCAATAGGTGCGTTGATCCATATTTTTGCACACAAAAGAACGAACATTTAATATAAGAACTATAATTTGAAAGTGTCGTGAGAATACGTCTAACGTTGAACGCGATCATTTTCGAGAAACGGTAGCGCTCGAGCGTAGACGTCAGATTTCTAAAAAACAGATGCAGATAATAAGAGATAAGAAAACACACGGTAATTAATCGCTTTCACAACGTGTGAGAAATTCGGCTAATAGAGATATTACTCTTTCATGTGTATCAGGCGAGAGCAAAACGCTAGCAGTTAGCTTCCAGTTGAGTCTCAGATCTATTTGCGCGTTAACGAATGAAGAGGGTCGCCTAAATACAATTAGCGTTTCCCAAAACATCGAGTAGGTTAAAACAGAGCTCGGCAAGCGATGTTTCGCTTTGTTCTCCTTGCTTTGTTGCCCCGCGAACAGTTTACGACTTGCTTGAGCGTCGAGCGACTCGTAGGTTGCGCGCAGGACAACATAAGGGGGACAATACGAGACGGAACCTTTTGAAAATCGGTCGAAAAGTGCTTGACGAGCTATGGATTAACCCTTTAAGTTATAGTATATCATATAGGATAAACTCGAGTATTATGGCTATACAGGAAAGATGGCCATAGGCTGTAATTTCTCTAATAATTGCAAAACATTGCGTTTGTGTAATCACAAAGATAATCGATATGTATCGTAGTGTGTGCGTATATTTTTCGAAATAGCAAGATTATGAATATTATACTGTCAGTGAGATTTGAAACGGCACATAAGGAGCAAGCACGGATGTCTTAGCGCTATTAAATACTAATATTACTTTTTAATATTAACCCCTTCACTGCCAGAGTATTTAGATGAAATGTGTTCAGACTGCCGAACTTAGAAACTTTGACAATTTTAACTGAACATACCATTTTTGGGGTATTTTCATCGACATGTTACCTATTTTGTTTGAAAGTTTTTTTACTGACCATTTTTTATACTACATAATAAATTGAGTTCATTTGTACCGCTTATACGATAAAACGAAAAAAAAAAACAAAAAAAAAAACAAAAAAAGAACAAAAAAACAAAAAACAAAAAAAGGATAAAAAAAGCAAAAAAAAAGTGGAATGCTAAATCCTTTTGACAACCTCCTCGACGGTGCATCCTGGGTTCGGCAGATGTCAAGGGTAATTCACACAAAAGATAAATCAGCGGGTCAAACTACGATGAAAATGATATATCTGGTAAAAGTAGCAAAAAGTCATGAATTGAGTTACTTTTACCCATAAATGATATAGCTTATCAGAATAACACTGTTTAAATGTGGCATAAAACTTGAGTGTGCGAGGACAAAGATTTTCCAAAAAATGAAAAAAATAGTCATTTTCTTATAGCTCTAGTCGGTCATGGGTGCGAGATAGTATAAAATGGACCTCGGAATCATATTCAGCGACCTCGAAAACATAGGAAAACACATTCTGTTCACGTTTAATGCATTATCAGGCGTCAGTAGAGCATTTATTTATAGGACAAAGATTTGTGATTTTCCGGCAGTTTGGGCCAAGTCCAAAAAAACAAAGATCTTTGTTCTCGGCAGTGAAAGGGTTAATATGATTGTGGGGGGATAAAATTGTCCAGTATGTTAAACACACGTATCGAAATTTTTTCTTCGATTATCGTACGCGGAGAATCAACCTTCCATACTTAGACCGATCCTTGAGTCCCAATTTTTATATACATATATTTTTTTATTAAAATCCCAAACCCCATTAAACCGATGACTCAAATAGATTCATTATATATGTTGCGAAAAAACTGCCTCCGCCAGGACGATAATCGAAGAAAAAATTTCAATACGTGCGTTTAACATACTGGACAATTTTATCCTCCCACAATCATATTAATATTAAAAAGTAATATTAGTATTTAATAGCACTAAGACATCCGTGCTTGCTCCTTATGTGCCGTTTCAAATCTCACTGTTAGTTAATCTATTCGAGGAGCTTTCTATTATTTCGATTTAATATTATACTGTATTTTTATTTTCGACTATCTATAAAATTTCTCATATGTCCACTAAAACTTGCTGCAACGTCGAATAAATTACAGTTAAATTATCACAATCAATGTTAGATACATAAAGTAGGTATGTAAATTGTAATATAACATGCATTTTTATTTTCGTTTTCACTATTTATTTGTAAGTACTATTATAACCGTCTTTCACTCATATTTTGGGTGAAATGGTCCCCTATCATTCTAACATTTATAAAACGAAAGTCGTTATATTTTAAAAATTACTTTCAATATTACAGTAATTAAATCTTATGTGTAATATGTTTTTATCAAAAATTAGATTTAGAATTTAAGTTTTGACATAGAGATTTCTATTTTAAATGTGTATTATATTTTTCACAAATAATATGTATTAAATATCCTATACTAAAATGAGTATGTCAAATTATGTTTTTTTTCATTATTTTATAAAATAATAGGTACAGAATCTTGAACATAAAATATGTATGGGTCATCTATTTCTTATGGTCATCGTGTCTTAAAAATTTAGGTAAGATGATCACTGCTCATGTTTTTATATATTTGTAATAAATAATTTCACTGAAGTATTTTTCTTTTAACTCTGATGATATTATGTACTATAGGCTTCAGTGAAGTAATATGCCAAATGCTATTAAGAAATAACAATAAGAAATGTATTTGTTTTGCATTTTGAAAAAGTATGACTATTTTATCCGAGTTTATCCTATATGATACACTTTTCTTAGAGCAGATTTTACAAATTTAAACTAATTTGTGGAGACTTCGAGACGGTAAATATGGATTCATTCTGAAGCTTAGATGTTCCTCTAACAGAATCATCTGCATAGAACATTAAATTCTGCAAATTTAATTATTCATAAACAAATTAATGTAAAAAATGATAATTTTTTTTTAAATGCATTTGCCAAAAATATTGCAAAGTAAATCTATGGAAAAAGAATGGCTTGGTTGATGCTTTTTGAGCGCGCTGTAGATAACGACGCAACTTCAAAAATTTTAAAATTCAAGATAGCAATCTCAATATAGCGAGCTAAAATATCAACAATCGGGGTAAGTTATATTTCTTTTCGTAAATTAATGAAGTTGAGTCTATGAATAGCTTGAATTTCAAAAAAGTGATTTCGAATTCGTGATCAGCGACGCCAAAAACCTTCGGATACCAATTTTCATGGAAATCCAGGAAGTTTTAAAATTGTCGTCCACCGTATTGGATTCATCATCTTGAATTTTCAAAAACTGATTTCAAATTTGTAATTAGCGACCCCAAAAATCGCCAGATATCGATTGAACGAAGGAGAAGCAGCACACATTAAGGAAAAAGAAAAAGGTTATGTAGAAAAATTTGTAACTTAAAGAGTTAAAGGAATCAATTATGAAATAGATACAGATGATATGGAATAAAAGCTTATTTCTTCTATAAAACGCTGCATCCTGACGGTAATTGCTGAAAATTGATACAGTTGTTATAAAATTCGCCATGTGTAACGCTGAACGTCAGGTGTGTGTATATGTGTATGTGAAAGAAACATGGAAATCTAAAAGATTTTCATTTCGCTTAAAATTAAACATTGTGGTAATGAAATTGTGATCTTACTTTAGAAGATGCTGAAGTAGACGACGAACTCCAAAAATGTCGAAAACGTAGAGATGGTCGTCACTAGCATAATGATGATATCTTTCATATTTCTTGTACATATGGATTTTATGTAAATGTATGCTGCTTTAGCATATATTTAGCGGAAAACTTAACCGCGAGTATATAGAAATTTTCTTGTAAACTTCTCCGATATTTTAAAACTTCTAAATTTTGATATAAAAGTATAGTAATGTTTTTTGAAAATTTTCAGTGGAACAAACTTGCGCATTTAGTATATATAATCTGCAAATTTTTTCTATTAGATGAATATTTCTTTTAAGTGATAGCGTCAGACAGACTGATTTACAATCGGAATTTCAACTTCGATATTTTTTATCGTTTATTGTCATATATTAAGCAATATTTTAATTCATTCTGGCACGTATTGTGAGAATTCTCTTTTCCTTTTTGGGATGATAATAAGTGATGTTCAATTAAGAAGTCGTTGTTCCCACATAAATTGATTAGGTATGAGTGGTGTTTAGGATTTGACTTGTTCGGATTCGAGACCTCTCGGCGCTTTCGCTACTTTTTCTGCTCGCTTACTTTTTCTGCACGTGACGATGCAACAACAATCTTCGCTTCTTGTTCGCTCCGCGACTCGATCTGCCTCTACGACCTTGTGTCTCCATAACTCTGCGATCTCGCGTCTCCGAACTCAACACTCTACTGCTCTACTCTCTTTTTCCACGCTTTATATCGCCGCCACCGTTTTATCTCGAATCATGTGATATCAGTACGATATCAACATGATTACATCGATAAATATGGGAGATTAATATAAGAAATAAAATAATATAAACAAAGATATAAATGTCGTTACATTACAAACGTTAAATTCCTAAATTTTAAGATACCACAGTATTGTTATTGTGTAAGAACATTTGTAATTCTGTGTAGCCAATACAACGTATATTTTATAGAAAAAAGTCAGTATTCTATCGGTAAAGAATTGTACTCCAATATAGTTTTAAGATAAGTTAACTATAAATGTTTATGCATTAACTATAAATGTTTATGCTCTTAATACAATTGCATTAACTCTGAAAAATAAAGCACATTTTTTGCATATTTTGATAAAGCTGGAGTTTGAACATTAGAATAGTTATCGTTTTCGCTTATTTAAAATCTGTAAAAGTGCTAATAAAAATCGTAAATGCTAATAAAATTTTGTTATTTTGCTATAACATTTAATAAATTGAATAAGTCAGATTAGGAGATTTTGATTTTGTGTGATCATTTATGCTTCACACCGTCATATTTTTTCATATAAACATGTGAAAAAATATCTCGAATAAAACTAAGTTGTTTTCTTTCATAGAAAACAATTTCTTTCAAAAAATATAATTTTGTATAGCAGTTCCTACTCAAAATCTTAAAGTTAATCCATTGACGCAAACGAGGTTTAGATAGTATAATCTTTACTTCATTTTAAAAGCACTTCATATAATTTGAAACGTGAATCTTTAAAATCAATGAAATAGTTTCCGAGATAACGATCTGTAAAGAGTTATATGGGCTACCTTGCATATTATATTTAATGTAATGAACTGGAGGGAATATATGATAAAAAGTGAAGCGAAACGTTCCACTATAACTTGCTGATAATTTAAAACTAAAAATCAGGTGAAGTCGAAAATGATGCTTATGTGTCAGATTAGGATTAATAATGTTTTAGCGTTCAATTGTTTAATAATAGATAGTAATGTTTAGGAACGTTCGATTGTTATTTTCATAATTTTTTTAATAATGTGGAATACTTTTATTTATCATGCAAGACGTGTTGATAATAGGTCCGTTCTTCTTCGCTGCACTGCTAAATTGGTGCAATAAGTTAGAATGAGACAAATATACCTTTCTTACTCATTCCATCAATTCAGCAATGCAGCTATAAATAACAGACTAATAGTGAACTATTACAAAGGTAGCGTCATTTCCAACTTTTGCTAACAGTGTGTATTGTTAACAAATCAAATGTATGATTTGTTGGATTAACTGAGCAGTAGCATCTATCTTCATTATAGCAGTGTTGCTTAGAGCAGCAAATTGAAAGTACAAATTCTTTATTCCCCAGAACGGAGTAATTTATTGTTTCATATTAACAAACCGTTTGGATATGTTAAATTAGTAAAATTTTTTTTCTAAGTGTAATATCACATAAATTTTTCGGGAAATAAATTAGTATATCATTGCAAACTAATAACCTAAAGAATTTTCTTTATTATAATATTTCCTATCTTTCTAACCTTACAACTTTCTCATTTTCTACTTTTTTGTTAGAATTTAAGGTACAATGAAATTTTATACATTCTTTTATTGGGCTTCATAGAAGTAACATATTTCTCGATGTCTCTACACTATTAGAAACTTGAAGTACGCAATTTACATTGTAACAATATTTATTTGAGTAAAAGTAGTTCCATAATCGTTTTCATTACTCTATATCTTTTAGTGTTTTCCTTGTATTGCGCTAATCTTTTTTAGTTTGATCAGTGGGACTGATATTATTATCTATTATTATTTATCCATCGTAAAAAGCAACCGCAGATTAATTATCGCAAGACGTTTGGTGGAAAATCGAGGATATTTCGACGTGACGCGCGATCGCTATCGTTAAAGTCAATTCCCTCGACCCCCGACCTCCCAGTGGATAAGAAGAGAACGCCAGGATATATCCATTCCGATTCGGCGACTTCGTTCTTCGTAATAATCGGATCGGCGACAATATCGTGACGGGAAGACAGCCGCGGTGGCAATAGCGAAAGCACTTTGGGAAGCCAAGTGTCAAGCGGGTTGATCCCGGAGCGTTCTTGCGGGAAATATTATATACCGCGACGCCCGCGATAGAACGTCGAGACGCTGGAGTGGTGGCAAGAGAGAGAGAGAAAAAAAGAAAGGAGCTGTGGCGCGTCGGGGAGAAATACCGGGCGGAGAAAAATCGGAAAAACTTTGGCGCGCGTCGCAGTAAACAACGCTATCCGAGCGATATCGAAATCCGCCCAGTTATCGCTTTCCACGGCCGTCACCATATCGCGCGCCGTTTCTTCCTTCTCTCCTATCCGTCACACAGCTATATATATACCACATCCCTTCGCGCGAACCGAGAAGATATCACGCGTCGGCGTTACCACCGTCGGGATTACCCCCGCGACCTCGTGGGTCGCGCCTCGGGTCACTAGGAATATCGTCGCGCGAGGACAAACACCATCGCGCTTGTGAATAACGAAAGCCGCCGTCAATCTTTAACGAGGGCTTCGATCAAGCGCGTGCGCGCGCGTGAGAGAGAGATATATATATATATATATCTTCGCCAGCGAGCCGAACATCGACGCAATAATGCAGCCCCCATTGTTGCGCTCGGATTAGACGACGCTCGTGGACCGAAGGGCGTCCAGGAACTGGTTCGCCCGGCAAATGGCTTTGTACGGGTTCGAAGCCGGCCCGTCTGGCTGCCTGCCTGCCTGCTTGCCTCTCGTCCTTTAATCGGTAAGCAGACAGGGCAGTGCGTAAATTCGGTCGGACGGGCGGATGTCCCAGCAATTGCTTCCAGAACGATCTTCGCCGTGCGGCGCGCGCACACGCTTGGCTTCTTGAATAATTTCATATCGGACGCCGGATATCCGAGTATTATGCCGTATTAGCAGGGTACTCGTATAGCAGCGCGGGCGTATTTCTTGCGCTCGTATATCTTCGCGTATGTGCGAGAGCGTAAACGTGGACCGGCCAGCCAGCCGTTCCATCTCCGACTACGTGACGACGTCATGAAATAATCGTCAAGCCTCGCGTGTTCTTCGCCAAGCACCGTCGAAAATTAGCGAAGGGAAATTGGTTGCCTTCGCCGACGCGAATATATCCGACGCCGCACGTAATATACGTGACTATGAGATCAACATTGTGAGTGGTGTCAGTTAGACGGCTTCTGTGCAAAATTAACCGAGCGCCAGTGCTAACTATTTTGATATTGGCGAATCTCGGTTAACACACACACACACATACACACGAGGCTCTAGTGTGTACGCTGCCTTCAAACATGGATTTTCCCGCGCAGAGCTCTGTGGCGGATTTCACGTGGAGCTTCCGCTAATTGTTACGTATAAGCTTAAATATATAACGCAACGAACTCCTGCGTCCGACCTGACGACTGCTTGTCGTCGACAAAAAAAGGTGGGATATAAATCAGAGATCGTAGCCTCGTTTCACGTGGCTTGTTCGAATAACAATTTGGCATTGTGGCGACGAAAGTAGTGATACGCGTAACGATCGCTCGATATGAGTTATCGACACGAAACCGTCGTCCGTGCCGCTCCGATTTGCTTAAGATAGAATGGCTAATTGCGAACACGTATACGCCACACAAGTCACAACGCGGACGCGACTTCTCAAGAACGTGACCACACGAGAGTTCGTGCGGAGTTCTCGTTCGTGCACCGTGCCGAACTCTCTGGCTCTGGCGCGGAGCAAAGTAGATAATAAACCGATAGCGCGGTTAAGACACTGCGAATACGCGAACACGGGGTGGAATTTCCAGAGTGCGGCGCGCAATTCGAGAGAAGTCGTGACGATGGCGTTTTATATCGTTTGCCCCGGCCGGATACCGTTCCCCATGGACGCGAATATTCGTCTTATTTGTCACGGGATATTCATCGAGCCGAGCGCCCGGGTCGCGAATGTGAGAACGTCGCCGTAAAAGACTGAAATCCGGTTCGATTCGCGGATATTCTCGCGTCGACGCGAGCGAGTGAAAATCTCGAAAGAATCGTGGAGAAAAGTGGTTATGCATAGCGGACGAAGAACTTTTTCACGGTATATAAAGTGCGCGGCGGTGCAAAATGCAAACACGGTATTTTCTCGCCTTGACCTACTCGCGGATTCATACGTTGCACCGAAGAAAATCGAGAATTCAGGCGCAATAGAAGAACGCGTCAAAGGGTGAATCGACATCGTGGAGTTTCGGCGCGCGTACGACTGACACATTGGTAGAAATTAGAGATGAGACATCGATAAGAAATAATTAATTATGACTCTAGTAACTTAATTGGAGCGCACCGATTATCGGTAGACCGATATATCGAGCGAAATAATCGATTCTAGTAAGAATCGGATACACTATCGCTGCATTTTGTTAAACATATGTGTGCTTATACATTTATAGCTTACGTGAGCACGAGTACAGACTACTGATCGAAATAATACATCTTAACACACACACACACACACACACACACACACACACACACACACACACACACACACACACACACACAAAAAGAGAG
>NW_022639452.1:4532827-4543333 GCF_010583005.1 Odontomachus brunneus
GGGCAACTCAAGCTGCGTGAAGTTGCCCTTTCCTCACTACAGAAGATTTCCCATACAACATAACGTTTAAAATTGGGACATAAGACGTCTTAAAAAGGTCTTAAGTACTAGCCTAGAGATGGGACATCGATAAGAAATAATTAATTATGACTCTAGTAACTTAATTGGAGCGCACCGATTATCGGTAGACCGATATATCGAGCGAAATAATCGATTCTAGTAAGAATCGGATACACTATCGCTGCATTTTGTTAAACATATGTGTGCTTATATATTTATAGTTTACGTGACATATATGAATAAACGCATATACCGTTTGCGGAATAAACTTTTCCAATCTCACTAGATCCAACTTATTTTTACCAGCATAAAAACAAGTTGGATTTCAGTGATATATTAGAAATGTACTAAGCAGAATAAAGCATTTCTAGCATGTTACTGAATCTCATAAGATTCAACGTAAAAACAAACGCCGTGTGCCGTTGGTTTAATCGCTTACTTAGTTCTTTTGCTATTGAATGCACAGCCACTAGATGCATTCATTTGCTGTTCTTGATGCAGTCAATGATTATGTTCAGCAGAGGAAGTAGCTTGCAACTGTTGTAAAACTCGTGAATCTGATTGATATATGATTACGTTTATATGATGACATTAATCTGGATTAATAATTACCATAGTAAACTTTTAAATCTAAGATTAGAGTATATTAAGCCAGCGGCACACGTTGTTTTCGTGCTGGATAGAAATACTGCGTTCTAATTGGCGTATTTCCGAAGATAGATGGAAATACACCAGTCAGAACGCAGTATTTTTATTCAACAAGCAATCTAGCACGAAAACAAGCATCGTGTCCTGCTGAATTTATAAGATAGATGAAATATAAAAGAATATACAAGTCAGATTTAAGAATTCACTAACTACGGTAGTAGTTAAGTTAAATATAAGATTCGACTATGAATACCGGCCTATAACTAGGTAGCCAATCAAGTTCCATCTTTCTGTTAGAACGATAGGAGTCAATAATCGGTTTAAAAGTATCAATTCTCGCCATAATCGAGTTGTCAAACAATCGATTACAAAATGTTTACGTATCAAAAAGAAATAATCGATTATAGCTATAATCGGTATCGGTATCGCCCATCTCTAGTACTAGCGCGACAGTACTATCAAAAAATTCAGTCCTACAATAGAAAGAAAAAGTTCCTTTTTGGTTACATGCGCAACCAATTGATTTTGACTGAAACTGTCCCTACACACACACATAAACAATGACGTGTCCCAACGAACACACACTGAGGGAAATGTCTAATGATACTAACCAGAATTCTATTTAGGTTTACCAAACGGCATGGTAAATAATCGTGTAACAAGTTGTCTAAGTAGCATTATAGTGATGCTTAAATACGTTTACCAAATCATTTGGTGCAGCATACAATTGATAATTGAAATAATAACACCAAACTTAAAATCTAACCATATAATATATATATGTATATATATATATATATATATATATATATGTATATATATATATATATATATATATATATGTATATATATATATTAAATATTATAATATTATAATTAATATATATAAAATTATATATATATATATATATATTAAATATTATAATATTATAATTAATATATGTAAAATTATATATATATATATATATATATATATATATATATATATAATTTTCATATACTTACTGTATATAATCTTTATATATTTACTTTTAAATTCATCGACATATTTTAAGAAATTTTATTCTTCCAAATATCTGACGGTTTTAGCGTCTACTCTTTTATAGCACCGACGTCTTTACAAATGAGTATAGATGGAAAAGGAAACGTCGTAGCGAGTAACGATTAACTATCACGTCAACAGTATCACACGTCTAAAGAAAATTACCAAACTGTCTAGATATGTACAACTAAATGTCGGTATTGATTACCAGATGCGTCGAGGCATCGTAATCAGAATATTGGATATATGAACCAGATATCACATATAAATTCACCATATTACTTTCATAAGACGAGTATAGTGTCATTCACCAAGCCATTTCTCTCAGTGCATATTAACACATGCGCTGTTGCCACACTTCACGCCTTAACTTTCCGTACCTATAATAATACTAGATTGGAACAATTAGGCGTCGATATCTTTAAAACTACGTAGTAAAAAATTTTTATATTTTTATATTATATCCGTACATTAGTCTTGAATATTATTGTAATTTTTCATAAAACTCTTTAATGTAGTTTGATCACCAGAATTAGAAATATTTTATCGGGAGCCATTTTCGTAATATTTTTGTATTATATCCGTACATTAGTCTTGAATATTATTGTAATTTTTCATAAAACTTTTGGATGTAGTTTGATCACCAGAATTAGAAATATTTTATCGGGAGCCATTTTCGTAATGCGATACACGTTAAAAGTGCTAACTTTGACTTTCGTTATCTCAGCTTTCGCATGGTCAATCTATTTTTAATTGCACTAATAATTAGATAATATTTAAGTTCATACATGCAAAACTAAGAGAGAGAGAAACAAATCATTTGTTCCCTCACGGCATCATTCTATTCCATATCGACAAACCATCCGATATGTTAAATTAGCAAAACATTTTTCTCTCAATTCAACATGACGTAGTTTATATATAGTAATTTATATATAGTGTAAATTTCAACAAATTCTTGGACAATTCATTTTGTGTATGTACTACCTTAGTCATCTTACATTCCGACGTCTGAGAGACGTCTTTAAGATGCCTTTCAGACGTATTATGTTCCGATTTTAGACGTTATGTTGTGTTAATTAAAGCTAAAACAATTCTTTATTATAGTGATTATTTTGATAGCATTTAGTAGTTAAGGGGACACCATATTTGAAAATTTTATTTTAAAATATTTATTTCAAAAAAGTTTACGTCATATTGAACTGAAAGAAAAATGTTTTGCTAATTTAACATATCCAATGGTTTGTCGATATGGAATAGCAAATTATTTCGTGGGGGAACAAATAATTTGTTTCTCTCTCTCTCTCTCTCTCTCAATTTGCTATTCTATAAGCAACACTGTTGCAATAGAAACAGGCTAATGGAGCTATTACTCAGTTAACCCAACAAATCATGAATTTGATTTGCTAGCAATACAGATTATTAGCAAAGTTTGGAAATAACACTTTAGTAAATCAGTCAACAAAGAAAGCTAATCTTTAAATATTTGTATAATTTTTGCACTTAGGCCCCAACGCTTCAGACATTCGGGTGCTAGGTCTGTTTCCCACATTCTACTCATTTTCTTTTCTGCATATTCTATTCGAAACAACACATATACACGAACATGAGGGAATTATATATATTTGACAGAATTCAAAATATCGATTTTTCAGAAATAATATTTTTCAAAAGTACCATTTAAAAATACTCCCTCCAAGTTGTAAACCGAAATTTGCAAAAATAACTGTTATAACAAACAGAAATTATAACATTTTGAATAAAACCAACTGCGGTCTATTGGCGTATTGATGCGGTCGGCTGGCGCTTAAATACACAGTCTTTTGTTTCGTCTGTATCAAACTCTTTTTTACAAATTTCCTTTACCTTTTGTGAATATTAATATTAAAAGATCGTTTTTGCATAATAGTATAATATCATATTAATATTTGCAAGAGCAAAATGTTTAATTTAATCATCCTTACAGAATTAAGTCGAAGAAAAATCGATAAAGGAAATAGCGCGTTCAATATGGATAAAAAGAAATAATTAAAAAAAGAACACACACACATGCATATAGACAATTCAGAAAAGATAAACTTAAAAAGAAGAAGCATCCAGTTAACAAATATGAAGCAGAGCAGGATAAATACGAGAATAGGAGCAAATGAATACTTCTACATAAAATCAATATACGAAGATTTAAGCATAATTGCTTAATTGCATTTAAGCAAGTACGCATGATAAAGGTATAACGTTAATAAAGTATACTTTATTAGAACAGTTGCCTTGGTGAATATACACAAAATAATAATGCAAGTTTGAACGCTAATTACATCAAAAGAACATTATTGCAAAACTAATATTATAAAAATAGCTATATATAACAACCATGTGTTTTAACGAAGAAAAAAGACTTTGTTAAAATTATGCAGACTATAGACGTATCGATGAGCATAAATATCCATTAATTCGCCGCTTTCAACGATAATCAAAGAATCAACTTACCGCAACATCAGGGAGGTAAAATCAACCAAGGAGGTAAAATCTCATAAAAAAGACCAGAGGAAAGATATATTGAAGTTGACTCATCTAAGAATGATGTATTATACAAGCTCGGAATCTATGATTCTATGTAAGTTAGAAATATAAGATTTTAACAATATGTAAACTTTAAACGCGTTTTTCTCAGAACTGTTTTCAAAATCGGTACCTAAAATTTCTCAACAACTATTGGAGTGATTATAGTTTTGCATAGATGTTATTAGTAAGATTATTTAATTTTTATCGTATGATATTTTATATTTATTATTTTCTCTTTATAAAAAAGGAGAAAATTTTGGTGAAAAATCGAACTTTTTACTTCAATGTTAACAACTTTATCAAAAATAAATATTTTAGAAATCGGCTACGACGAAGACTAGTTTTACTTATTATTTAACAGGATTTAGATCTTTTTTGTTTAAAATAAATAATGTCGGAGGTTTCTTGGGTAACGTAAATGCCAATTAGCGATGATGAGCTTCGCGGAAGTAATAACAACAGCGTTACATATCAACTTTTCGTAATGAGCTTCATATAATAATTAAACAGAAGTATGAAGAAATATTTTTCGGAGATCTGTATAAAATCAATAATGTCATCAGCAGAAAAGTTCAAACATTAGGCGTTTTTCGAGTCGATCAGGTGTATGTAGCCCTTTAACTGTAGCTGGCTCACTTTGACTTGACTTAGCAACGCGAGCTCAAGACTACCGCGGTGCGAGAACTTCATTTGTCTTCGAACAAACAGCTTCTGCTATTACAACGTTCATAATTATATTAGTCGGTGTTATTGATGTTATAAGTTTAGTGTATGTGCGTGTATTTACAATGAATTTTGTACATCTAACAAATAGAAGAGAACAAATGTGATTTGTCTTTCAGGTAATGTATATTTGCTAAAATGACAAATGATGAAAAATGATTTGCAACGATAACTGTTTGATTTGTTTTCCTAATGCAAACAGCAAACATGTTTTTGTTCTGATAACCGAGATATTTTTTCAGTATGATTGCAGAAACACTGGTGCTTTTCCACAATAAAAGTATATGCAAAAATAAATTGGAACATTGCTCGATACATGACAAAAACGATAAACATTTTCAAAATAGACATCGCTGTCAGTTATCGTAAATATTGACGAAAGTTTTGTAACTTACGTAGACATGTGTGTTTATTCAACTCAGGAGAATTTTAAAGAATATTGTTGTATTTTTACAATTGAATTTAGAGAAAATTAGAAATATATGAGAAGTTTGTAGAAACATTTTTATATATGCATGATTATATTTTCTGCTCAATACGGTAAAACAAAGCACAACATATTTATATAAAATTAATACGTACCAAAAATACGAAAAAATACAAAAATATAAAAAAGGTGGTCGTGTTAGTAACGATCGCTTTTACGTTGTTGATATTTCATTACCCATTTTAACAGTTCATTGTTCACTTTGGCGTCCTCTTAAAAATTTAAGTCATGTCACATTCAGAGAAAAAATGCAAAGAGATATCACAGAAAATAGAACAAAGTGCATTTGAAGTTGACTTCTTCTTCCATGAAAATCTTTCTTCCATGACATCTTTCCATGATATCTTATATAATTTTGACTGTTATAATTTATTTAATAGTTGTTAGGTAGAGAACATTTGGTAATGTAAACCATGGATATCTCTAGTAATCTAAATTACAATCGTTATTAAGAAAAATAAAATGTGTATAAAGTTGGCTCCGTCTTGTTTATAAGTCCCCTTTCACGGTATCATATTTAATTATGATTATTATCATTCGTCTGATGGTCACATTCAAATATTAAGTAATTCATTGCGAACGTTTGATGATCGAAATTGTAATTGTTATTAACCCTTAAATTGTTGTTAACTCTCCGTGGGCACACTTGATTTTCGCATCTTTCGTGGGCATACTGGGTCCATTTTGTCCGCGACTATTTTTTTAACTGTTCTAAGCTTTCAAAAAATCTGAAAAAAATTCTAAGATACTTTTCCAAGTCTCTGTTTTAATGTACAATCGCTATTTGAGTCAAATGCTTACAAACAATTAGGAAAAATGAAAATTCGGAAGCAGTTTTAACAAAAATAGGAATTTACTGCGGACAAAATGGACTCAGTGTGCCCACGAAAGATGCGAAAATCAAGTGTGCCCACGGAGAGTTAACAATTTAAGGGTTAATAACAATTACAATTTCGATCATCAAACATTCGCAATGAATTACTTAATATTTTAATGTGACCATCAGACGAATGATAATAATCATAATTAAATATGATACCGTGAAAGGGGACTTATAAACAAGACGGAGCCAACTTTATACACATTTTATTTTTCTTAATAACGATTGTAATTTAGATTACTAGAGATATCCATGGTTTACATTAACCTCATGGAGGGTCAACGCTATAGTTGTCGCGCTACTTTCCGAACACGAGTCGACGCATGGGACCTTGAAAGATCCCAATATAAATATTATTTTATATCTTTTATGTTGAAAATTTAAATATTTTCTTTGTTTAATTAAGTTTTTGGGTTCATATAAAATATAAGAAAAGACTATTTTGGATATAATATTCTCTTAAAGATTCCATGCGACGACTGAAGAGTTAAGGAAAATGAGATACATGTGCGTGAAGTTAGCTCTAAAATTCCTCTCCCAACATTTTATTTCATTCTCTGTTATCATTTGTTTGTTTGTCGCATAAAAGTTTGGTAGTCTATTGTGAACGTTTGGTAGCAGAAATTGTAGTCATTATTAAGAAAAATAGAATAATATGCGAACGAGACGTTGCATTGTCTTTCTTGAAATCATCGCCCACACACTGTTTCACTTATAAATAACTATAAAAATTTGTTTGGTGGTTGCGTTTAAGCGTTTGATAGCTTATTGTGAACGTTTTTGATAATCGAAATTGTAGTTGTTATTAATAAAAATAAAATATACGAATGCGAAATCGATTTGTATATCCTATTTTCTTCAACAATAATTATAATTTCGACTACTAATTATAGATAATGAACTATCAAACTTTTAAGAGTGATTATTAAATAAATTCTCTAACAATTATTTAAATTGGGACGACCTAGATAGATATTTGAAAAGACGATTTATATTCGCATATTCTATTTTCCTTAATAACAACTATATTTTTTGCTATTAAACATTCTCGAGATGGACTACTAAACGTTAAAAAACGACTACCAAATTTTAACAGTAATAATTAAATATGATGTCGTGGAAGGAAATTTATAGACAACAGGGAGTAACTTTGTACACATATACAATTTTTCTTGATAACAATTACAAGTTGGATTATTGGAATTACACTATCAAACGCTACTAAACGAACGATAATAGTCAAAATTATGTTGGATGCCGTGGGAAGAAGATTTCCAGAAAAAGGGAGCCAACTTCACATACAATTTTTTAAATTTTCCATAATATACCATTGTAACTTTAACTACGAAACGAATTGACTAAACAAACTACGAAATATATTATTATAGTTGCAATTAAATTCTCTGTGGTGAGGAAGACCAACTTCACGCAGCTAGTAACTTAGTTGGTGAAACAATCGTCCGGCAAGCGAAAGGTCCAGTGTTCGATTTCCAACCAAACAAACTTTCGTCCCTGATTTTCTCGTTCCTTTATACGAAAAACTCGGAAAAGCTTTGCGAATGTTAGCGCGTCTCTCGCGTTTCATTTTTTAATTATACACGTCGGAGTTAATTGTGGTTAACCGATTAGACAACTCATGCACGCTTGTTGAGCCGCGGCTAATGATAATTGCGTTTTACCAGTGCCGAGAACACCGGCCAGTTGATGCAAAGTGCTCCGCGCCGTTGCACCGCGGGGTGGAATGCGAGCTTGTCATGCGTGCCACGCTCTTGCTTAACAGTTTCCACTGTTAGCAGCAATCAATGGTAATCGTCGCTTCGCGCGCGAACTTCGGCCCGTTGCGTTCCGCAGATCGGCGAACGAGCGGAAGTCGGCTGCGCGCGCGGAATCAAGTGGCGATTTGAAGAGGGAAAGAAGGGGAGGGAGAGAGAGAGAGAGAGCGAGGGAGGGAGGAGGGGAGAAAGAGGTTGTTTTTCGTGAGATAACGCGCCGCGAATCCTCGACGCGAAATCGGACGGCGCAAAAAGCGGCGAAATGGTCGGCGCCAGTCGCGTTGATCCACGATGCCACGGGCTGGAAAGTTCGTCAAACTGGATTTCGCACGTCGGAGAAGCAACGCGGCTTTACTGGCTGACAAACGCCGTTTCTTCCGGCGGGCGACGTAGAAATGGCGCGCCACCCAATGGCAGGCGATTCGTTCGAGCGCGCGGGCCTCGAGCGGAGGCATAAACGGGAGTAAACTGTCGTTGAATTAGGTTGACGAACTTCATGGAGCGTTTCGAGAGCGCGCCGCCGACGATGATGTTCGAGCAGCGCCCGACACTGTGTATGTGTGTGTGTCTTCTAAATGAGCTTAAATTATATCGTTACTGCATCAGTCACCCAGTGTTACGCCGTTGAACGTCGAGCGACGGATTGTGTCGCCGGCCGGCTTGTTTTCCGCGGCGGTAATGTTTTCGTTTGCTTTTGCAAATTTCACGCACAATCAACGCCCGTATCCTTCTCCAATATAGACTTTGGATTAAATTTAATCCTTCCTAGCTCAAATTATAAAAATAACGATGAAAAAATATCTCTCCTTTTCAAATTGTCCCAGTTGTTAAAGAACCCCAAAACATTGAAAGAGATTTTACTCGAAAATTCCGACCCAGAAGAAAATTATAGTAGTCAATATGGGCCAAGTGGGAAAAAGAGGATCAATAGGAGCAGCTACCATGTTGCTAACTGCAAACATTTTAGGTGCTTGGCAAAAATATAATTTAAATTATAAATATTAACATAATATATTTATACGTACGTATATGTAAAGTTATCTCTTTTGTTAGAGAATGCGGTTAACAAAAATAAAAATTAATAATTATTAATAAATTTATAATTATATATATAATTATATTAAATCTCCCAGAGAAAATTATTTTCTCTTAAAATTAAATATTTATTGAAATCAGGCGTGATTTACCGGGAACAATTACACGCGACATTGTCATTTATGTATGATGCAAATTCTCCATTAAAACCACGATCAACGCGAAGCAATAACGCGCGAGAGCACGTCAGAATGCGTCAGAAAGACCTTCTATGTGTTTACTCTGCTCAACTCTCTATTACTCTACTTAAATCAATCTCAATAAGAGCTGAGATATTGGAGCGAATATTAAATGCTGGAAAGATAATAATGTTTGATGATAGTATTAATGCACGTGTCAGATAAATTTTCCAATCTTCATAACGTACACGATAAATAAAACCTTCCAAGTCAAACTAGTTATATCCTAGTTATATTATTAATTAATCCCATTTTTATATTATTGGTTAAGCATTTTTATTATCCTATTTTAAAGTTGCAAAAAATAATATAATATCTTAGCCAAGAGTCAAATCCGGATCTCCTCATAATGCCGTATTAATTACTAATTCGGCCTAGAAACTTCGACAGTACATCTCGCAACACAATGCTTATAAGTCTTATTTGAATTAAAACTACACACGCTGCCACTGGCGCTTCAAACAAACAATTCTAGGTTCTATGAGGTATATAACTTTAATTAAAATAATATTCTTTATTAAAAGCAAGAGTTTCAGAATAAATGTTTTAGATAGAAAATTCTAAACAGCTCAAATAACAAATCAAGAAAATAAGTTTCGCAAATAATGAAAGTGCATTTACGTGAAAAAAATGCATAAAGTTTTTCTTCATAAATGCTGATTAGACAGCTAAAATATAATTGTTTACATTCATACAGAAAGAACAATTTGGTTGAATTAAATAAACGCTTTTTTAGAATAGTTCAAACAAATTTTTTGATGGATCAAAATTGAACAAAATTTTGTTTGAAGCAACAAAAATATTTATTTGCGGCTTAGTTCCAAAGAAATATTTTTGTTGTCAATCAAATAATTTGTTTGGATTATTCCAAAGAAACATTTATTTGATTCAATAAATCGTTCTCTCTGTGCACAGACAATAGTTAAACTTTCAACGTAGCTCAACGAGTATGCTACGTATAATCATTTATAATATAATCGAAGAGAGAGAGAAAGAGAGAAAGAGAGAGAGAGAAGAGAGAAAGAGAGAGAGAGAGAGAGAGAGAGAGAGAGAGAGAG
>NW_022639452.1:4544488-4571102 GCF_010583005.1 Odontomachus brunneus
GAGAGAGAGAGAGAGAGAGAGAGAGAGAGAGAGAGAGAGAGAGAGAGAGAGAGCGCAGTGGCATTATTTTCACTCGAGGCGATAGTGAAAATACTGTTACTCGAAATCGCAAGAGTGAACATTTCACTCAAGTTTGGAGTGTATTTTCACTTCGTATGAACGAATGTTTCAATTGATTACAGTGAATATGTTCCTGCAACAGTGGAGCACAATAGTGGATAAAAATCACTTCTCAATTTCGAGTGAAGATATTCGTGATGATTCAGAGTGGAGAATCCACTTTATACAAGTGAAATATCACTCGAATTCGGATGATTCAGTGGTTACATTGCTTTCCGAGTGAAATTTCATTCCAAGACATTTAGAGAGCAGAATACCATACAGACCCAGTGGAAGTTCAGCATGAAATATAAAACAGGATTAGTTTCCGATACACTTATATAGGCCCTATGGGCCATAAAGGGTTAAATAAGGGCTTTGTAAATTTGTAATAAAAGACAATATTACAAACCTTATGATTTGCGCTTTCAGTTCACGAATGGCTTCTACGAAAAATGTACGTCAAATTACTACGTGTGTGTAAATCAATTAAAGCTTCTTATAAAAGACGTATATATTTCATTTGAGTATTCTTGCGCTCCATTAGTCTCACAATAACTAATTAAACCGTTTGACGTTGATATCGCATTTTAAAAACTTGTTTTTTACCCACCTTCAATATATCCATTGGTGCACCTATCGAATTACGTTAAAAGCATTGTTCCGTTTTTCCTTTATAATTATAGAGTGATATCGATTGCGGTCGCAGGCAGTATGACAAAACTATAACTTCTATCTGCTGCTTTTATCCGTAATAGCGGGAAAAAATAGATTGGGCTCTCTCTTTTTTTCCCAACGCGAGATTTATTCATCGTCGCCAAAAAGAATAGGTTCGACGTTGCTCGCATACTCACCCGCTCGCATATCGAACGCCATCGACGACCTCACGTTCCGTATAAAAAATCGTATCGCGGTCGGCCATTTGTCTCGATTTGACATCTATGCTGATGGCTTGGCTGCGTACAATCTCGCTTAGGGTTACCCCTCACGTGCGAACAAATCGTAACGTATCCTCAATGAACTGTGAGAACTACTCGAGGCATCCCAAAGGCTTAGATGATGTACATGAACCCGAAGATTTCCACGCGAATGAGAAAGAAGAAAATGTGCAAATCCGAGTGGCAGATTTCTATTGTTGATCTTGACAATCAGTTGTGAATTTTATACATCGTCGATTATACAGCGCGAGTACATTCAATCGCATGGAAGTCTTACCACTCACTAGATCGACTGTCAAATGTTTCGATCTTGCTACATTCAATTCCAGCTACGCGTTTCTCATAACTGTTGATTAACCTTTAGGCGGCCGGCATTTTTTCATTAAAAAAGTGGTCTCTTTTTCTCAAAAATTTTTCTATATAAGTAACATGACGTAGAATTTTGAGATTTGTGCAGAACCATAAAAGTGGCTTTCCCGGCAATCTAAAGGTTAAGGGACTGGAGAGTCAGATTGCCTGAAAATTGTGCTTGTTCTTTCACAATTTTTTATGACAAACTGACAGAATATGTGGAAGTATTATTTTGACGTGTATTTATACAACATCTAAAGAGAAGAAAAATATAATTTTGATGATCAAATACTCAATATAAGTATATGGTACATGCAGTTAAAATATATTTCGTTTTTCTTCTCAAGGTCGTCATTTTGCAATAATATCTTGACTCTTGGTGGTTCAATTAAGCTGAATTTTAACTAGAAAATTTTCGTAAGCTTGTCGTTATCGTGTAAACCACTGACAAACTCGTGAAAATATATAATTTTGAAATATTCATTTTTTTCTATAAAAGAACTGAAAGTTTAATAATATTCCATTAAGATATTTGCAATTTTGTTAACTTTTACTTAATTTCTATTATAGTGGTTCACACGATAACGACAAGTTTACGGAAGTTCTACCTAAAATTCAACTTAATTGAATCACCGAGAGTCAAGATATTACTGCAAAATAACGACCTTGAAAAGATAAACGAAATATATTTTAAATGCATGTACCATACACATATTCTGAGTATTTGATCATCAAAATTATATTTTTCTTTTCTTTATATGTTATATAAATACACATCAAAATAACACTTTCGTATATTCAATCAATTTGTCATAAAAAATTGTGAAAAACAAGCACAATTTTCAGACAATCTGACCTTCCAGTCCCTTTAATTCAGGAAGTGGAAATGTATTCAAAGTAAAAGTTTTGACAGTTTTGTTTCGTATGCGTCAGTAACTTTTTAAAGTCAAGATATCTCGTTCAAATAGAATTTTTTTCTTCATAAAATAATGTTAAAGACACTCTTGAAAAGTTTTGTGGTCCGCATAATAAAACTGGTCGTCGAGAAGTATGATTTTTTAATGTACATAATTATGTACATATTCATGTATGCATGTGTGTGTGAATTCTCTATCTACAGAATTGAATAAATCTTATAACCATGATAGTGAACACAAAAAGAGTGTCAACTTATATTTTAATATAATATCGATAAAAATAAATTGGGAAAATAAAACTTTCCTACTTTTTTTTCGGAAGATTTTATACAATTTCAAGCGAATCGCGAATTCGTCCATTTTGCTTTGTGCACGAACGTCATTTCTTTAATGGAAAAATCACTGTTTTACAGGTGAGTGCTTGAGGCGAGCAACATAGCCCTGCCTCTTACATGAATCGATAATATTATATCGACGGAATCATTACTCTTTAGCAATGTATAAAATATGGAATATAAAATATGAGGAGGACCTAAAGTAAATGTATATAATTATATACAGAGGATCATAAAGAGATAAAGAGGGAACAAGCACACGACAGCAGGTGTTGTCATGACATAGCTACCGCATTGTGCGTGATCCACACACATTCATCAATCTTCTTTAGTTCAATAACTCTAAAGAAAGATATTAAAAATAATCCATTTTGGGCCCACTAATGGAAACTTAACTAATCATTAGAAATTATCTCTGTGATCTTCTAGAAATAGAAAATAAGAACTATTTGTCCACCAAGTATGAGAAAAATTATAAAATTGTTTACTGATCGGAATTGTTTACTGATTGTTGGAACAATCATATAAAGAATTTTTTAAACTTTATACCTTTGATTTGTATTTAAAAAACAAATAATAAATATAAAGAAGTTTGTTTTTTTAGTTTACATAATGTTTATGTGTTGTATATGCAGGGAGATTCGAAAGGAAAAACCTATTATTTTTCCTTGCTCTTGTAGCTTCAGTCGGGCTAGATGGTCTTTAGTTGTTCTTTCAATTTATTTTGCAAGCAAAAAACACGAGATCCGTATATCTTGAGAGCAAAAAAATTCGGGAACATCTAATTTCTTTAATGCACTTTAATCTTATAGCATCAGTCGGGTGAGATGATTCTTAGTTGTTATTAAAATTTATCTTGCGAGCAGAAAATTTAGAACTGCAATATCTAAAAAGCAAATAATTCACAGATCACTTTCATGTCATCATCATACGAACGATTAATTCTTTTTAAAGCACTTTACTCTTGTAGCTTGGGTCGGGCTGAATGGTACTTATTAATATCATAAAAGCATTTTAAAAGATTTAAGCCATCTAGTCACCAGTAATTTTTTAAAAATTATAGCAAAAAAGAATTTCAATTGCAATAAAGAGCAATAAATTAGCAAATAATTTGAGGAATATTAATTTTTTACTTGGACTTATGTGTACTCTATTTTTATGAAATGACTAGATAATTTAAGTTTTAAATTATCTTCTTAAGCTCTGTTTAATTTATTATGTTCTGATAATATAACATTAATAGCTTAACCCTTCATGGAATGATGATGGGTTGCGCTTAGCGATTTATCGCTCAGTTTTTAATTATTTTAATAAATTTCTTCATGTTCTAAGTATCAGTTTTTTGTTTTTGTAGATTCTCTCATGAATAAGTGTAAGGAAAATTAGCAATCGTAAATTTTTATTTGCATAATTACTGTAAATAAAGAAATAGACAAAATATGTCTTTTTATGAAAATAACTCATTTTCTACTAAACTATCAATATTGAAATGGTAATTTAGACACTCTTTTTTTAGGACATCCTAAGTATTTTTCAGAATTTTTTTAGATTTCCAAATAAATAGTTTAGATATTTCTTTTAATAGTGTACTAAGGATTTTTTCGTTGAATCCTAATCTGAGGTCAAGATTTCTAAGTTTATGAAAATCCAAAATGGCGGAACTACTATAATGAACTAGAAATAAAAAAAGACTTATTATTTTCAAAATTCAATACTTTGGCTTCAGATTCAGATCCTAAAAAATTCCATGTACTGATTTTCACGAAAATAAAAAAATATTTGATTTATTGGTTTGCTATAGGGTAAATTCGGATAAGATGGCCATACTTTTTTAAAATGCAAAGAAAATACATTTCTTATTGTTATTTCTTAATAGTGTTTAGCACATTACTTCACTGAAGCCTACAGTACATAATGCCATCAGAGTTAAAATACTTCAGTGAAATTATTTATTACAAAAATATCAAAACATTGAGCATTGGCCATCTCACCTAAAGGTTTAAGACAAGATGGCCATAAAGAATAGATGACCCATATATATTTTATGTTCAAGATTCTGTATCTATTATTTTATAAAATAATGAAAAAAAACATAATTTGACATATTCATTTTAGTATAGGATATTTAATACATATTATTTGTGAAAAATATAATACACATATAAACTAGAAACTTCGATTACAAAACTTAAATTCTGAATCCAATTTTTGATAAAAACATATAGCACATAAGATTTAATTATTGTAATATTGAAAGTAGTTTTTTAAATATAATTTTTGTTTTATAAATGTTAGAATGATAGTGGACCATTTTACCCAAAATATGAGTGAAAGACGGTTATAATAGTACTTATAAACAAAAGAATAGTACTTATAAACAAGTGAAAATGAAAATAAAAAGGCATGTTATATTACAATTTATATACCTACTTATGTATTCAACGTTGATTGCGATAGCTTAACAATTTATTCAACGTTACAGTAAGTTTTAGTGGATACATGAGACATTTTACAGGTAGTCGAAAATGAAAATATAGTATAATATTCATAATCTTGCTATTTCGAAAAATGTACGCACATACACTAAAAAATGTCGATTATCTTTGTGACTGATTACACAAACGCAATGTTTTGCAATTATTAGAGAAATTTCAGCCTATGGCCATTTTTCCGGTATACACAGAGAGAACGATTTATTGATTCAAATAAATGTTTCTTTGGAATAGTCCAAACGAATTATTTGGTTGACACAACAAAAATATTTCTTTGAAACTAAGCCGTAAATAAATATTTTTGTTGCATCAAACAAAATTTTGTTTGATCAATCGAAAAATTCGTTTGGACTATTCCAAAGAAGCGTTTATTTGATTCAACCAAATCGTTCTCTCTGTGTGGCCATCATATCCGCGTTTACCCTATTCATATCGGCCATTTTGAATTAAAAAATTCTGATTCGTAATCAGCGAAAAATCATCAGTTACAAAATTTCAGGAAAATTAGTCTGATGCAAAAATGCGTGATATAAAGATTTCGTGTATCTCAAACCAAGCGTCTTACAACGACGCGATTTCCAACATACGGCGCCGTCGGATAAAAACAAGTACGTGAAAACGAGCGCTTCATAACCGTGATAATAGATGTCGGTATAGGCAGATTAAGGGAGCAACATGGAGACATATCGTGACGTTACTAAAAGCGGAAGCACGCGAACGCGTAGTCTCCTCTCTCTTTGCGGCTGCATAAATACTCATCAAGCTTCTGCGGGGATGTCGTTATAGCCGTTGCTCTAAAGCCGCTTGTACGTTGAAGAACTTAAGCGTTTCATCCCCGAATCTTGATACATTGTGGGAATTACAACGTAATGCCAAAATATTACGGAATTACCGTGCGAGATTCTTTGTCTGGGGCGCGACGTCTTACCTCTCGACCTGATGCGCTTCTGCGCTACAACCGAGCGCACGCGCGCCCATCCGCGACGAGGATAAGCAAGAAAATGCCGCGACCGAGATCAAAGTCAATAAATTCGACCGACAAACAG
This sequence comes from Odontomachus brunneus, assembly GCF_010583005.1. NCBI lineage: Eukaryota > Metazoa > Arthropoda > Insecta > Hymenoptera > Formicidae > Odontomachus > Odontomachus brunneus. The sequence goes on from NW_022639452.1 coordinate 4,550,667, forward strand.
AATGCAATCTTCTAAAAGCTACGTCGGCGTATCGCGGCGAAATAAATGTCCCGCCCGTCTGCCTGCCCGTCTCGAAATCCGGCCGAATCGTGTGGTTCGAGCGCGTTCCGTCGCCTTCGGTTTTCGGTGGACCGTTTCCTTTGCATCTTCCAACGTCCATTTAAAGTTCCAAGTCGCTCGTCGTTATCACTCTAAACCTTCTCTCGGCATCGCTCTCCGCGCTCGACAAAGTAGCGAATGCAAAAAAGAAAAAAAAAAAGGAACGAAGAAAAGAAAGATAGGGGAGGGCAAAACGAAAAAGGAGAATCTGCAGGAAAGAAAGAGAGAGGGTGAGAATGAGAGCGTTTAAAATGCGCTATTTTATCGCAGTCTCACCGACGGTTAAGTGTGCCCCGCAGGCGTCTACCGTTAAGAAGACGAAAACGACGATGCCGGTGACTACGACGAAACGTTCCGACGACCCTCGGTGTCCCGCATGCTCCAAGCTACATGAAAATCCCATAGTCGTACGCTGGCTGCGAGTGCTCGTGCGGCGCGACAGAGACGAATAAAGGCGGGGTTGGACCCAGAGAATTATTGCAACGGCAACGGGGATAGGTCGTGTCGTCGCCGCGCGGTAATACGCCACGGCGCAATTTGCACTTGTTGCCGTCAACACAGACTGTGCATTAAGCTTTATTAAACCGGTGTGGCGAGTGTTTAATTTAAAATTACTTCCGCGGGGCGCCGGGGCGAGCTCGAGTGCGTCCGCGATGGAAGGGGATTCATCGAAATTGAATCGCGGTAGCGATAGTCAAGAAACAAGACTCGACCGCGACGTCACGAGTGGTGCCGTGGGACCAAGGTGAGCGCAAGAATGTATCGATCCGTCGTATTTATTCGCGTCAAGATTATCGTTCGCGCCACAAACGTCTCTTGTTTAATTGATGAGATTGATCCCCGCGGTTTACCGAGTTTATGCAACGAACGTAAGCTGGTTCCGATGCTGTATCAATGTTGCAGCTGTGAAAGCTCGGAGCTGAAATGGAAAGGTGTCGCACGAATTAGGTAAATGTGGGACGGATCGAATACAGATTTAGGTACATAGTCGATGCATTCTCGTGAAGGATAAGGAAGACTTGCGGGGTAAGCCCGCAAACTTTGTAGAATTTTGCTGAAGAAACTTCTCGATCAACCAATTGCTGCGATGGATTGCTGCGACAAAAGTTACGTTTCTTTATCTATTTTATGCTAGGCACAATTTTGTAAACTGGAGGGGAAATGAGGGAGAGTTGGTCCCGGAGGAGAGTCAGAATAGTGTTATTTTCTCTCTAACAATTGGTACTATACTTTCGGTCTAAAACACAATTGATGCCCTTCTATGTGAAATATATAAATATTTGGTTAACCAGTTTATAGAGAGTTTAGATTTAATTAGAGGTAAGTCATTTTTAATTTTGAAAAGTAATTATTTTCCTGGTGTAATATTTGTGATAAGGGAGACCGGGGCAGGTTCGCTAATTTTATCGAATTTCAATGATAAAATAGTTTGATATATTTAAATGTTCCAATTGGCTATACAGGGTGTCTCACACTTTCCTCCGGGCATTTTGTGGGGACGTAAAAAAGGTTGAGATGAACATAAAAGTCCTATACCGTTTTGCGATATTCGCAATAATTATCGAGATATTAATTGTAGAAAATTTGTGAATGATTATGCAGAATATGGTAAATGAGTTATAGTAGCGACGACTGCCGTCGTGTACTTATACTTTAGATCAAATTGAACAAAAAAGTCCTCTACTATTTTCCAAATAATCACATAGATTTTTAATTATTAACTAAAGAAGATTATTGCACGATTTTGCGTGATAATGCATTCATCTTCTTTAATTAATAATTAAAAATCTATGTGATTATTTGCAAAATGGTAGAGAACTTTTTTGTTCAATTTGACATAAAGTATAAGTACACGACGGCAGTCGTCGCTACTATAACTCGTTTACCATATTCTGTATGATCATTTACAAATTTTCTACAATTAATATCTCGATAATTATTGCGAATATCACAGAACGGCATAGGACTTTTATGTTCATCTCAACCTGTTCTATGTCCCCACAAAATGCCCGGAGGAGACACCTGTGAGACACCCTGTATAATAATGATAGAGACAACCTTCCTCTACATTTTGATTCTATCGACGATGCTATAAACTATATAGTTTCGTCTGTAATAATAAAAATATCAACACGCAGTAAGCAGGCATACCTGCTCGGGTACCGGGGCAGGTACACTAGCAACTCGGGGTAGGTCAGCATTACATAAAATACATGTAATTATACACTTTGAAGAATGTTAAATCAATAAATTATACAATGAGATACCATATACAATACCTTTGTACTTACAATTTTATTTATATTTAAAAACAAAAGGAAATAATTTTATGTAACATACTTTATACGTGTATACATCATCATATCTTCGCGTTGCATTGTGTCCTATGATCCTATGATCGTTATGCATTGTGAGCTATGTGTTTACTAACCTATTCTTTGCACGTGGCTTTGCAGTGCGCACCAGTTCATCAGTGCTACCATACAGAAAAATTAGCGAACCTACCCCATCTGCTTTCTGCGATTTTAATAATTTTAAGAATAAAGTTCACTGTTATTATACAAAACAGTGTATCATATATCTTCAACAAACTTCATTTTAACTAATATTACATAACTTCATTCATAACTTCAGTTCATTCATTCACGATAGAAAATGCAAGGAGAATATTTCGAGACGTCTAAAACTTTACTCAACTGACCTCAAATCAGTTTTTTCTTTCTTTTACCTGTAATATTTGCGCGATTGTAATGAAAATTGGAGATAAGTATTTTTACATTAAACGAAATGTTTTATGATTCCACTCGAACTGTTTGTTTCACAATAAGTATGTGAACGAAACGATTTGCGAACCTACCCCTACTGCGAACCTGCCCCTATCTCTTTCGATAGTTGCATTTTATAAGAATTTCATTCAATACATTCTAATAGATAGTTCTTACGCTTTGCAATGCAAGCATAATGAAACCTCAATCTTTAACCTAAATATGTTTGCAATCGTTTTAATGTAAAAAGAACGACAAAGGAGAGTTGGGACATCCCATGTAGAGAGAATTAGAACATTTCTAATATCGAAATATCTCTCTCTATCATAATTTTATAACCTATTATGCCAATTTTAATATTATAATTACAAAATGTTAAGTCTTAACTATTAAGTCTTTTAATAAAGGATTTTTAATTTCAACTCAATTTAAGTTAATTTAAGTTAAATATAACTCATGATAACAAGTGTAATCATCGTAAATTTGGGAGTTTATGTTAAAAATAATAAATAAGCTTTAATTATTAAATTATAATTTTTGTTATTATGTCCAAAGTCTCCCTACCATCTCTCCCTGGTAAAAGAGAGAATTGGGACAAAATTTAACTCAACGATTTCATTAATTCCTTATTCATAACAAAAATTGCATCATTTAAAAAATATATAAATTATTTCAGAATATTTTAAGGATTAAATCTCAATTGTTGTTGTCGTAAAATTTTGAAAAACATAGGCTACAAAAAATAAAATGTCAAAATTGTCCCAAAACTGTCCCTCATCTCCCCTAAATTTTGTCTCTAATAACACCGAAATGGTGCAACATCATAAACCTGCAGTATCAGTGCGGAGCTGTCCGCCTAACAAGGCACGTTCGCAAACAGCCTAGGATAGATTAAGTTAGTAATATATAGAGCACATATTTGTTAACATATCTATTATTAATTATATTATCGAAATTATGTAATGGAACAATTTATTATTATTATATAATTTATCTATTAATTATGGATTATTTAAGATTAAAGTTATTTAGAGCTAATTATGAATTATTTAAGGTTAGAGTAATCTTTATTCATTTACATAAATAACAATTGTTCGTTAGTGACGCGACAGTGAAATATAGGCAGGTTCAGTTTCTTCCGTGTCGGTACTCGACGATACTATGGGACGGTAGAAAACGTCGACTTCAGTGTCGGTGCGAACGCGCACGTACGAAACATCAAACCGGGAATGTTGCACTAGACACGTTCGAATGATACACATACAATAGGTGCAGTTACGGTACACGTTGAGCTGTCAGTAACAAAGTAGAGCGACTGAGGGCAAACAGCCGGCGAATAGACTGCAAAACTGCGCGCACTTCCGCGACATACTGATTAGAAACAGCACCGATTTAAGCGGTCACTTTAAAATCCGCCGTACAATTTTAAAGACCGATGCAGGTAATGAGGAACGACTAAGCTCTCGCTCATCGGTTTCCACCTGTTTACACCGTTAATTCGATCAATTACCCGTCAGAAATACTTTTCCACAAGTGTGTCGATGCTCCGAGCATCACATCGGTGAACGTGTAAAACGTCACACTATCTATCGTTCTTTCCCGTTGTTAAGCGATATTAAATGTTTTAGTTCGGAGCAGTTTTCGAAATAGTGGAAGTTTCGTGCGATCAACGATGGCAGCGACGCGGGAGAAGAGCGAAAAGGGAGCAGAGCGAGCCTATAAAATCCGATCGCTGCCGCCGAGAAAGCCAATATCGTACAACAAAATCGATACCGACTAAATAAATATTGTTCGATGGATACTCGAATTGACGGTGTATCTCACGTTTGCCGAAAGCCAATATTTATTTCACCGGACGGAGAAACGAGAGAGATCGCACTAGAGACGCGTATATTACATTCCTTCGCAAAAAAATTTGCTCTAGCGATAAAAAAAAAAATATATATATATATATATATATATATATATATATATATTGAGGGAGTGTAATTACGCGTCTGTAGAGAAGTCAAGTAAAAGTGCCAATGTACCTCAGCGTGTAGGGGAGATCGAGGCAACATGCTACACTTTTCAAAACTCCGAAGTTACAATTTTTCAGACAACTAACTCTTGTGATTGACTGCACAAACCGATACAACTTTGATTGACTGGAGAGACTGACACTTCTCTATGTTTTTATATCAGCATATCCTGTAGATCCTGTAGATTGAATATTTTGTATAATAATCGAAATACGAACATGCTGCTATTTTGCTCTGGTAGGTCAAGTTGATTAGCAACACTTAGGGAGAAACCATTAAAAGAAACCATATATAAAATACTATATGTAATGTACTCTTGTAAAGTATTTTATCATTCAGGACAATTTTATAATAGGAAAGGGTTATTATTGCTGTTTTGCTTTGGGAAAAATGTAAAGACATATTTCCAGAATATAATAGTTTCTAAAAAAAACTTAAGAAAGGATCTATGATGTACAATCCAAATTGAAAATGTAAAGGGCCTATTGGAGCATACATACATACAGTAAAGAGAATTGAAGTATACTTCAACTTTACTTCATCCATCCATATACTCGATTTCGGTCATTTTATGAATGAAAATTACTTTCATTATTTAAAATAGTGAAGAATATATTTACAAAAACTTTGTTCTAACCAGTAATACTTGAATTTATCCATGTACAATGAAGAATATTAATACAAAATGTTGAGACGCTCAAAAATGTACTGTTCCTAAATCAGTTTTTTTACTTTTTAACTAATATTGTTATTATTTTAATGAAACTCAGAAAAGTGTCTATGTCCTAAAAAGAATATTTTGTGATTTCGTTTCTATTATTCCTCTTATAATATGATTCTTGGGCCAACTAGATCCTTTCTTACACAGAGAAGACACTAAGAATATTATTTAAATATGATTGCTACAACAAATGCATACAAAATAATTGTAGTAACCGTATTTTAGAAATGATACATTGGCCATCTACTGCCTATTCATATGTGTTTGAGTGGTACTCTGTGCTGTATGGCCTAACCAAACACTACGTATCTCTCGACCATAGTATTTGTTCTACAGACCACAACAGAGAGACAGCAATATTCCTTTGGTTAAGCAACTGTACATGAGAGTATACTAACTGAACATTAAACCGTAGCTGTGAGATTTATATAGAAGAGCAATAATAAGCAATATAATAACAGTAATTTAAAAAAAATATCTATTTAATTTAAATTCACATGAATATTCTCTCTAACTATTGAGAATGTGTAGCAACCACAGTAATTCTCTCTATGTATCCAACCCTAGTCATTCTTATTATTTTTGTTTTTAATCCTTACAGTTTGGGTAGTTTTTTTTCGGGTAATTTACACAATCCTCCTTGAACTAGAACTTTTTCGTATATATAAAAGGATAGACTGTTGAAGAACATAAAACCCCCGCTGCGCTATTATAATAACTTCTCGAATTATAAGGATTGTACACAAATATTTGAAACTTAACATAGAATGTATATATACAGAATGTCCCAAACTCTCCTCCGCAATTTTTATGGGAATGTAAAACAGATTGAGATAAATATAAAAGCTCAATAACGTTTTACGATATTCACAATAATAGTCGAAATATTAATTAAAGAAGATTAGTGAATGGTAATATAGTAGATGAGCTGTAGTGAAGATGTATGCTATTATGTGCTTGCGTATTAGCTCAAATTGAATAAAAAAGCTATTTATCATTTTGAAAATAACCCGTAGAAAATAACACGTAGATTTTCAGTTATTAATGAAAGAAAATTGTTATATGATTGTGCACGATAATGCACAAATCTTCTTTAACCCATTAACGTCGAAATGTACTGAAATTTTACGTTGATTTAAGCCATTTATTTTACTACGGAAATGAGGTCTGTTGTTTATAAAGAGTACCATTCCTACCAATTTCGATGTCACTCTATCGAATAGCATTGAGAAAATAAAAAAAAATCACAATTTATGCAAAATTTTTGCAAAATATAATAAAATAAAAAAACGCATGTTTTTAGGGCTAATTTTTTCCTTTTCCGCTATTTTCTCCATAAAAACGTGTTAGTATTGCTCGGGAAAGTATCTAAAACGTGTTCCCAACAGTTTAACTTAAGAAATATGCCATGGGTATTTTTTTTAACCAGCATGGCGATACTAAAATGGTGGTTGATTTGAAGCGTTTCATTTGAATTTTCGTTTATATTTAGTTATCGAAATTTGGGGTCAATATTACTGCAAAATTACATAGTAATTTACATAGTAATTACATAGTAAAACAATTCGATTACCAAATATAAACGAAAATTCGAATTAAACGCCTGAAATCGACCGCCATTTTGGTACCACCTTCCTCCGCTATTTTCTTCATAAAAACATGTTAGTATCGCTCAGGAAAATGTTTAAAACGTATTCCCGACACTTTAACTTAAAAAATATGCCATGGATATTTTTTTCAACAATTACTATGTAATTTGTAGTAATATTGATCCTAAAACAATTTCGATAACCAAATATAAACAAAAATTCAAATAAAACGCTTCAAATCAACCGTTATTTTAGTACCGCTATGTTTGTTGAAAAAAATATCCATGGCATATTTTTTAAGTTAAAGTGCAGGGAACACGTTTTAGACACTTTCCCGAACGATACTAACACGTTTTTATGGAGAAAATAGCGGAAGTGAAAAAATTGCAAAAATTTTGTATAAATTGTGATTTTTTTCAATTTTCTCAACGCTATTCGATAGAGCGACATCGAAATTGGTAGGAATGGTACTCTTTATAAACAACAGGCCTCATTTCCATAGTAAAATAAATGGCTCAAATCAATGTAAAATTTCAATACATTTGGACGTTAATGGGTTAATTAATATCTAAAAATCTATATGGTCATATTTATAAAATGGTAACAGGACTATTTTGTTCAGTTTAACTTAATGTATAAGTAAACGGCAGACGACGTCACTACAGCTCATTTACCATATCGCGCGTGATCAATATTCTTTAATTAATATCTCGAGATTTATTGCGAATATCGCCAATGGGACTTTTGTGTTCACCTCAATCTGTTTCACAAAAAATGCGGAGAAGAGTCTGGGACACTCTATATTTGGTACATATGCATACATATATATACATATTCTCTATTGAAATATTTGTATTTAAACATCAAACCAATATTCACAATTAGATAGATGCCCAGGTATTGGTACTTTTACCATCTCGCTCTATAATGATGTGCACTGCGTGTTTCTTATACATAAATTCACAAAGGCACGCGATGACGTATCGATTCTCCTGTGGCTACATATAATGCAGATCAGATACTCTTTACATGGATTAACGTACAGGATGCGTACCGTGTTCATTACAAGCGAATCTATGAACATTACCTCCGAGCTAGTAGCGCATTAATGCGAGATAATACTGATTTATGTGGAGCCTTACGGTCGAGTTTAGGTCCGTTGTGTCACACGTATTTCCACACACGCGAATTTCGGTTGGAATATCGATCAAACGTATGTACCGCCAGCCCCATCACGATTTTATGTCATGTTCCGTCGGTTCATGACGTTCGCAGTGAATAGATGCTCGAATGACAAATACCCGCTTTTGGGATTTTACACAGTTTTCCTATTTTTTATCCTACTACTTAGCAGAGTTTCTTAAACTTCGGCTTAAACTATCTTTCCAATATTTTTTCATCTTGATTTTATATCATTTATTTCTTTCTATGATAATGTCTAAAACAATTTATGCAGCATTAGTAGAACTGTTTTTTTTTTGTTTGACTTTGAATTTATTTGACGTTTTTATGTTTACGTTATTTGATTTGTTTTATCACATGACTTTGTTATGTAACATAACATTTGTATATATACATATATTTCTTTATATATACATATATATATACATATATACATATATTTCTTTATATATACATATATATATATATATATATATATACATATACTTGCATATATTTCTATTAAAAAAGGAGTCTGCTATAAAAACGTCTGGACAATTAAAGAGTTTGTTTACATTACGAGACATAAACTAGATTTAACTATTGAGAGTGTGCATTAATTTTAAAGAATTTTCAAGAAATGCCGTAATTAATACTATATCGCATCGGGCCATATTGTTGCTACCTTCATATAAAAGCACCATCATGTGGCTTTAGTTTTCAGTATGTGTCATTTTGCCGAAGTGTGAACAACATTGTTTTTTTGAGCATTGAATATGTCGAATTTTGTGCCAACAAAATGCAATTTGCGGGAAGCTTTGCTGTTTTGCTTCCATTTGAAGAAAAGTGCTGAAAGTCAACGAATGTTGTCGGAAGCTTATGGTGATTATACTCTATCGGTCTCAACATATGAATACTGGTTTTGACGCTATAAAAAAGGTGATTTTGACACGGAAAACAAGGAACGTCCAAGCCAGCCGAAAAAGTTTGAAGATGAGGAAGTGGAAGCTTTACTCGATCAAGACCCGAGTCAAACGCAAGAAGAACTTGCAGAATCATTAAATGTTGATCGATCAACGATTTCCAGACGTTTGAAGGCCATTGGAATGATTCAAAAGCAAGGAAATTGAGTGCCGTACGAGTTAAAGCCGAGGGACGTCGAAAGGCGCAAAATGACCTGTGAATTGTTGCTTCAAAGACACAGAAGAAAAAGTTTTTTGCATCGTATCGTGACGGGTGATGAAAAATGGATACGCTACGATAATCCGAAGCGCAAAAAATCATGGTGCAGGCCAGGCAAACTATCAACATCGACGGCAAAGCCGAATATTCATGGCGCCAAGCTCATGCTCTGTATTTGTGGTGGGATCAGTTGGGTGTAGTATATTATGAGTTGCTCCAACCCAACAAAACCATCACTGGGGAACGCTACCAACAACAATTGATGCAATTGAGCCAAGCATTAAAGCAGATTACGCGAAAAGACACGACAAAGTGATTTTCCGGCACAACAACGCTCGGCCACATGTTGCGAAACCGGTCAAGGAAACGGTTAAAAGCGTTTAACTGAGATGTTCTACCACATCCGCCGTATTCTTCAGATATTGCTCCTTCCGATTACCACCTATTTCGATCGACTCGTGGCCTATCTGAGCAGCGTTTCCATTCTTATGAGGATACCAAAAAATGGGTCAATTCGTGGATAGCCTTAAAAGATGTGTCGTTCTTTTGACGTGGAATCCATCTATTACCAGAAAGATGGGAAAAAGTAGTGGCTAGCGATGGACAATATTTTGAGTGATCAATTTGTAACCATTTTTTCACAATAAAGCCGTATTTTTACCAAAAAATCCCTTAAAATTAATGCACACTTCCAATATTATAGCACTAAGACATTCGTGCTTTTACTATGTAATTATTATGTAAATTACTATGTAATTTTATAATAATATTGACCTTAAAATAATTTCGATAACCAAATATAAACGAAAATTCGAATTAAACACTTCAAATCGACCGCCATTTTGGTATCGCCATGTTTGTCGAAAAAAAATATTCATGGCATATTTTTTAAGTTAAAGTATCGGGAACACGTTTTAGACACTTTCCCGAGCGATACTAACACGTTTTCATGGATAAAATAGTGGAAGAAGAAAAAATTAGCCCTAAAAACATGCGTTTTTTATTTTGTTTTACAAAAATTTTGCATAAATTGCGATTTTTTTAAATTTTCTTAACACTATTTGATAGAGCAACATCGAAATTGGTAGGAATGGTAGGAACTTTTTACAAACAACAAATCTTATTTCCGTAGTAAAATAAATGGCTCAAATGAACGTAAAATTTCAACACATGTTGGCGTTAATGGATTAAAATGTTATCAAAAAGATATTATTATAATGTTTTTAAGATGTTTTATGTTCCGGCTTAAAGATGTTCCTATCTATTATTGATGATCCTATTTATTATTTTAAGACATTTTTGAGACATTATTTTAAGAAGCTTTAAAAAATTGTATTCTGTTCAAATTAATGCGCACTTCCAATATTATAGCACTAAGCCATTCGTGCTTTTACTATGTAATTACTATATAAATTACTATGTAATTTTATAATAATATTGACCCTAAAATAATTTCGATAACCAAATATAAACAAAAATTCGAATAAAACGCTTTAAATCAACCGTTATTTTAGTACCGCCATGTTTGTTGAAAAAAATATCCATGGCATATTTTTTAAGTTAAAGTGCTGGGAACACGTTTTAGATACTTTCCCGAGCGATACTAACATGTTTTTATGGAGAAAATAGTGGAAGAAGAAAAAATTAGCCCTAAAAACATGCACTTTTTTATTTCATCTTGCAAAAATTTTGCATAAATTACGATTTTTGTTCTCAACACTATTCGATACAGCGACATCGAAATTGGTTGAAATGGTACTCTTTATAAACAACAGACCTCATTTCCGTAGTAAAATAAGTTGCTCAAGTCAACGTAAAATTTCAGTACATTTGGATGTTAATGAGTTAATATGAAAAACTGTGCGATCTATTCTTCTTGATCTTGCTTTCATCCTTTTTGAAAATTGAGCGACCTTCCAGAGGCGTGTCAATCTTAGTTCTACCGATACGTTCTATATTAACGAGTCCCTTTTCGAAAATATCGCAAACATTGATTATTTGCTTCGCGGATCATTTACGGTTGGAGAAGCTCGAAACGCACTGCGATGGAATTTGCCGCGTCGGTGGCATATACATCGCGATCGTAGAGACGGAAGATTGGTAGGAAGGTTCATAGCGAAGGCGCACCGTAGCTACCGAGATTGGCAGCTCGCCAAAGCGCAGCGATGTGACGGGGGAAAAGAGCCGTGCATCATTGATGACTCGCGTTCTGATGCACGCGTACCGTTCCTATTCTTCCGCGATGCAAGATGCATCGTTGGCTGCAGTTTCGCGAGCAAGCTCCGCGTTTGCATTGTGAAGCAGGAGGGCGGAAATCGAATCTGGTAATTCGATTAAAATATGCCGCGCAAACCGCCATCCGGATCGCGTCTCGCTCGAAAATGAATCGCCGACGAATTTATAACGGAAACAAATTCATTCTATGTATTACTGTCGCGCTGCCGTCCGTCCGTCCATCCGTCCGTCTGATCGGCCGGTGCAAATCGAGCGAGTGCGGCGCACTACAATCCGTTGACAATATTTAAAAAGCGCAGTTCACCCGTGCCAATTTTCGTGCTCGTTAATCGCGAGTTACGTCCCTCATCCGATTATGATTCGATACTCGTTGCAATTCCTGCCGCGCCAACTGTAATACCGCGGGCATACAAAAAATCTGCTATTTCATATTTACTGCCACGAACTGAAACGGGCTAGCTCTATCTCGCTGAACTTCGCGGCAAGTTCGCGCTGATCAAAGCGGAGGCGGCTTTGTTTGAAAAATAAATAAAAATATAAAAAGTAAAGGAATTAAAAAAAAAAAAATACGAGGGGAAAGAGAAAAAAATGTAAAAATAATTGAAAACGCAAGGACAATGGACGTTAAATTTGCCGGGAAATATGCATTTCGTATAGACGTATGAGGGAGAGGAGGAACGGGAAACAATGTAGAGTGTGCAACTGGCAAACGAGAGATACGGTGCGGGCTAACTGTCGGCGCAGCTGTGACTGCCTCTACCGTCGAGTGAATCGGTCCTCTCTGCCGTTATAATAAGAGAAAACGGGGAACCCGTAGAATAAGGTCGCGACGCGATGCCCCGGAAATTAAACGTAACGACTGATGCAGCAAAAGCGCGAGAGCGCCGGGCCATTGTGTGTTAGAATTAATTTACGTCGGCGAGAATCGGTTGCATTAACAATGCGTTGAGGAAAAACTTGCAGAGGAATCGAAGACACGGCACGGTGGATTCTACGATACAATAGATAAAATAGACAAGATAACAATGAAAGAGAGTTAAAATCGAACGTTTGTTGTATACGAAGATTTAAAATTACAGGATTATTCTTACATTTCGTTGATGAATACGCAAAACGAGCGATTTCCTTTCTGAATTAAAACCTTGACGCGATGTTTTTATCGTCGCTTTTCTATCGACGAATTAAACACTTCATTTCCTAACGGATCCAGCTGTAATAATATATCGAGAAGCGGATATTGCTTCTAATCCGAGAATACACTTAAAATGAAAATATGCTTAAAAATAATAATGGCATCTCCATGTCACGCATACATAACGAATAGAATATACAGGGTGATTGAAAACAATCGCATTCGGTTAATATTATCGTATTTTTGAGCGAATTCTAAGACTATTTTTCCTTTTACAAAATGTTATCCGAGGCTTAGTTGCTGAACTATAAAGATAAATTGTTAGCCTCTCACACTGAGAGAAAAATATAGTTGCTTTCGGCGTTAACTATACTTTTTTATGATTTTAACCAGAAAAATAATTAAAAGAACCATCTTTCTAATAACACTTACTAAAACAATGGTTCCTCTAATTATTTTTGTGGTTAAAATCACAAAAGCGTATAGTTGACGCCAAAGGCAACTATATTTTTCTCTCAGTGCACGAGCCAGATACGGAAAGTACGCAAGAGCGGCACAATTCACCGTCACACTGAGAGAAAAATATAGTTTGCTTTCGGCGTCAACTATACTTTTTTGTGATTTAAAAAAAATAATTAGAAGAATCATTTTTCTAATAACACTTACTAAAATAATAGTTTTTCTAATTGTTTTCGTGGTTAAAATCATAGTATAGTTGACGTCAAAGACAACTATATTTTTTCTCAGTGCAGACACAGACGTTAAGCAATATACATGTGACAATATTCATACATTTTAGTTTAAAAACTTTCAATGTCAATGTGATTGTGCACAATAGTAAATAAATTATTTTAACTTAATTGAATATGATTATAACATAACGTGTAAGGGTGAACTCATCGATTGCGTTCGCAATACTCGTCGGTTTTCTCAAATGTAAGAATTTTTTTGCTTCGTACGATTAATGTTTCATTCTTCTCGTGCTTATTTTTTAAGTTTTTCGTGTATGTAAAGTTTATATTGTACTTAGAACAAGTTCACGTGTGCGAACGCAATCGACTATTTCATCCTTACATGTTATGTTATAATCATATTCACAACTAAGTTAAAATAATTTATTTACTATTGTACACAATCAGATTGACATTGAAAGTTTTTGAACTAATGTATGAATATTGTTACATGTGTATTGCCCAACGTCTGTGTCTGATGGTGAATTGTGCCGCTCCTGCCTACTTTCCGTATTTGGCCCGTGAGAGGCTAACTATTTATCTTTACAGTTCAGCAACTAAGCCTCGGATAATATTTTGCAAGAGGAAAAATAGTCTTAGAATTCGCTCAAAAATACGATAATGTTAATTAACGAAAAAATAAAAGGCAAATTGGAGTTCAAGCACGGATTGCAGTAAAACCTAAACATGTAGGTGATAGTTTTCAACGTATAGAGAAATATTTATTTATAAATGTCGAGTTACAAACGTTTCGACCCTCTACAGTGTAATATACATAAATTGTCAAAAAGTTAAAGAATAGACTTCTTGTAGCAAACCGACTTTGGAACAAATTACCCACGAAAGAGTGCAGTTGTAAATTTGCGTAAGATTATTGTCGAACTTGACAACACAGTCCATCACAATAATAATATATTACATTGAAGAGAGTCCATGGATGGGCCGAAACGTTTGTAACTCGACATTTATAAATAAATATTTCTTTATACGTTGAGAACTATTATCTACATATTTAGGTTTTACTGCACTAATACATCCGTGCTTGAACTCCAATTTGCCTTTTATTTTTTCGTTAATTTATACTTATGAGTAGTTCTTTTTGAAACTATTTATATTTACGATAATATTAACCGAATGCGATTGTTTCCGATCACTCTATATATGTAATGCGTGACGGCGAATTTTTCCGAAGTAAATCCATTGTTCTATTTGTTCTATTCCGCGGTCGAAAAACGCGGAAAATGAATTTGCAATTTAAGCGGAAGTACGACAGACAATCGTAGAAAATAATTCACGGTGTTATCGGACTCGTTATTGGAAATATCTCTCGCGCCAACGCGGCGATCGTCAAGGAGATTTTCTATAGTTTAGGAATCGCAACGGGACGATTAAGAAAACTCGATATTCCATTCGATTGCTACGACGCGGCTATAAAGCACCAGCAGTCTCATAAATTCGACAATATGCAAACCGCGTGGTAACGTCGGCGTGCACCATTTATGTAACAGGTATTACGGCTACGCGGCATATCCGTTTCTACTGCCAAGTATTCTCCGCAAACAAGTTTTCGCATTATCGTTACAAAATGTGCGCGGCGTCCGAAAGTCGCGCGTGTTCCCCACACATATTTACGTCCGCATACTCTGTCCCATAGCCACACCGTCAGGGACTCACCAGGCCACAGTCGTATGCGGACGTGGTCGAGAGCCGCCGTGTAGTAAAAAGCATTCCGACCTTTTCCGCGCGACCTGACGAGAGCTTAGTGCTCCAAACCGCGTTATTTGTATACTTTAATATGGAAATATATAGATTCCGTGTCTAACGAAGTACGAGCAATGGGACGTCACGTTACACACAAAGAAAACATTTGTTGAATAATATAGTACACTAACTATAATTTATAAAACTTGTATTGCGCGTCTAGGATATACTCATAGTGAAGTAAAAATTTATATATGATGGTAATAAAGGAATAATATGATCACACAGATATATTTTATAACTTGCTTCTATATGTGGAAAAAAGAGCCTGGTTGGATTAACGTGACATCTTTGGTTAAGCAACTTTTGGTAAAGATAAACAGATTTTTTGGTTAATATAACGCGATATTTTTGTACGCAACTAACCGTTCTAATAACGGTTAGAGTTTAGTATATATTGTATATATAGTAATAACATACAATTGTCTGGTTATTAATTACATGCAAAAAAAGAGTATAGTAGGTTTAATCGGACATGCTTAGTTAAACGACTGTTGGCTAAACTATAAATAGAATTTTTTATTATTATAATTATATATTCTGATATTCAACTTATCATAATATAGGTAGACAATACCCATATACGTGTGTGTGTGTGTGTGTGTGTGTGTGTGTGTGTGTGTGTGTGTGTGTGTGTGTAACAAATCTCAATTGGAGAAGTGACGTAACGCGTAAAAAGATGATTCATAATCCGGAGGTCCCGAATTCAAGTTTCATCTGAATAAAGACGAGTTATTTAAATATAACATCGAATTAATTAAATAGATAATTTCTAGCAAAATAATCATATAATAACACTTTAAGGAACAACTTTCATTCAAAAAAGTAATTTCTAGTAAGAAAAAATGAATATAATTTTATTATTAAGATCAAACTTATTCTCTCTCTCTCTCTCTCTCTCTCTCTCTCTCTCTCTCTCTCTCTCTCTCTCTCTCGTTTCATTACCTTAACCAAAAGTATGATTCGTTTATTTCTCACTAAACAGTCTGATTAAGGTCCTTAACTTAGATTAATCTGCATGCATAGAAATTTTTCAAGATTTTCCTAGATACAGCATAGATTCTGATTAGAAATCTAATCAAATTTTTTCCAAAATATTTTATTCTACTATGATACCAATTAGAACTTCCATTCTTATCGCAAACATGAATTCTCTGTTTAGAATCGAAACAAATATAGCAATACGAGTTTTATTTCAGACAATAACGCCGATGTATTTTTATAATATCAAACAGAGATAGGCTTCTTTGGAGGTTCATTGTTATATCTTATAAATCATCATATTTTAATTTATTTGTTGCACATTGGTTTTACTTAGGTTATATGTAAATGTTAGAAGAATATACTTGCAATGCAACAGTTATTGATTTCGCTTAAAATATCGTTTCAAGTGCAGTTTCAGGTTTGTTACAATCAAAATATAACGCTTGCTTTATCAGGCATGTATACCAATAACATTCTTATTGATCTTTGTAGCTATAACAAATCCAATAATACTTATCGCTTACATCTCTTGACTGTAATAACTTATACGAATGGTTCAATGGAGACTTAATAAGGACATTAGAGTACACCTACAAGATACATCAGATTTAAATCGTATACGTCTAAGGCTAGTAGTCATAAGAATTTTGGCATCCTCCTTTATAGAATCAATTTATAGAATTAATTTTTGATAAAAAAAAACAATTTTTTGTTTTTACGGATCAAATTCAACTCTACAAAACAAAAATTTTGTTGCCTCCAAAATGTGTTTGCTTAGTTTATTGTTAGGTAAACTCAACTAAACTTCTTTCTATGTTTAACGTTAAAACAATGCATACATATATGAAAGATGTACATAATTTAGTATAAGAATTTTTTGACAAGTGTTTCACTATCAAAACAGTTTTTGGAAAAAATAACTTTTGTGTACAATTTCTGCTCTTTAACACATTGATTGCCAACTACGAGATAAATCGTAGTTGGCCTTCTTGGCAAGGGCACCGACTACGATTTATCTCGTAGTTCTTTGACTTGCTATTTTTGTGCAGCTACGATTAAATTCATGGTATATAAGTGTAACTAAGAATAGATGGCTTCTGGGAAGAGAACAAAAAATCAAGGCTGGCTTGCATGAATAGAAAATTTATTCATACATGAATAAGAAACAGAAACAGAAACAGAAAATATAATCATAAGAAAATTATTCAAAGTGAAAATCAACAAGCAAACATTCTGTATGCTTTCTGATGACTACTATGTACTATAATTAGAATTTTGGATAATATAATATGATTAAATCAAATTAACTTCTGAGATCGGAATCCTGAAAATTGCCATGGCAGCCAACGTATTCAGAAAGTATTGTTGGGTTGGAAAAAATCGCTTTTTCTTTTAGATATTTCTAAAGTCTAAAACTTTGAAAATACGCTCATTAAATTGCAAGTGTAAATTCGAACATTTGTCGACATTATAGACCATAAACTGAAGCAGCGTGCAAGTAGAAAATGGCGCGCCAGGTTCAAGAAACTTTAGATGAGAGTATGATCACCCCCTTTCCCTCCTGAAAAGGTTTAGGAA
Organism: Odontomachus brunneus; assembly: GCF_010583005.1. Taxonomy (NCBI): domain Eukaryota; kingdom Metazoa; phylum Arthropoda; class Insecta; order Hymenoptera; family Formicidae; genus Odontomachus; species Odontomachus brunneus. The sequence continues at coordinate 4,568,626 of NW_022639452.1, forward strand.
GTTACTCGATCAATTTACGAAGATTATTCTTCTTAGGATTTATTAAAACGATGTCTCAGAGGCTGTATTTAAAAAAGTTTCAACACTGCGGTGTGGCAATTCGTTCCGAAGCATATATTTTCTTCGAACATAATCGAAATTTCTGCTTTTCTGCAGCCTGCACCTTTAGTAAAGAATGTGCACTTTCATTAAAAATCACGGAAATAATGTTGATAAACATTGATTAAAATTCTTGTAGAGTAGCGTCGAATGACTGAAGGCTGTCGAGCGTCGAAGCTTAGACGAGTCACGAGAGGCTAAAATAGTTCGTAGAAGCAAACAATTGCTAAAAAAAACTTCTTCGCAGAAATAAAGGGTATATAATCTATGGCCCCAAAATACTTGATTAAATGTAAGTAGTCAAAATTTAGAATTAAATATAAAATAACATAATGTAAAGCTTTAAACTCGTTTTTCTTGAAATCATATTTTCCAAGTTTGCAGAAATAATTATTCAGAAAACATTAAAGATATCACTTTGAAATTTGATATGCTTATGAAAGGCATAATTTTTTCTCCAAAAAGTGTGCAACATTGAAAGCGATATTTGCAATAGTTTCTGTTTGAAGATGCAAAGATAAAAATTTTGGTTGAAATTCGCATATTAAATCAAATATTATAATATTTGAAAGGACGTCATTTTATCAATTTTTAGTTTTAATATTGCCTGTAATTCAACTGATGCACAAATATATTACATATAAATTAAAAAAATTTTATATTTTTATGTTTCAGATCAATGAGTGGCTCTCAACTTACGCAAAGTGGAGGTGTATTTCTGCAGTCCTCACTTTAACGTCATCTACGTGTAATCCACTGGATAATCTGCGATAACAAAAAATATCATTACAATCTACAAAAATCAACAATTTATAAAATATCAGATCTTAATTACTTCAATACTTTTCCCTACAAAAATTCTTGAAAATATTTTTCTGATACAACAAGGTAAAATATTTCCTTAAATTTTTCACACTTTCTTAACAATTTTCCTACGTCATAAATATATCCTTTAACCAAGCAAGACTATTAAGATACAAGTACCAATGCTCGAATACCTACCTAATCATTTTTATTGCTTTGGTCTTCAAATACGAATATTTCGACTTAGAGTGTGTATGTGAATACTCAATACTTGTATATATCTTATGTTGAAAGTTGAAATGTTTATATTTAAGAATCAAAACAATGAAAATGTCTAGGATTAGGTGTCCGGGCACTTTTACTTTATCGTACATCTTCAATTCATAAATGTTTATATCTTCGAAACAAATTCTTTGCGTGCACAGACGCGAAAAAGGGTCTCCTGTCTCTTTCTCGGAGATGTCTGTAGATGTATTTTTGATATTCACCCTATTTTGTCATAGCATTGTAATTAGAACAGAGATTATTACAAGTGTGGCGTACACAATAATGCGACCGTCTCGGCCCTCCGACAGCAAATTACGAAACTCTGAACTCTGGAAGTAAACTCTGGTCGGTCCGATACGGAAGATCCTGGCTTGAGTTTACTTTGGCGCTCCAAAGTACCACAACTCGCGCAACTCGGCTGCGAAATAGCATATTATAATAACTTATCGTTAATTTCGGCCCGTTACTCCGTATAACTTTTGCAACAGAAAACTGCTTATTGCATGAGAGGTAAGACTAAGTACTTGGATTGGTTTTCCATATCGATAGGAGGTTATATCGAGAGATGTATATACCGGTAAAATCATTCTAACGTTTGTAATTCACATACTGTGTTCTCACATATCTCGTATGTCGAATAATAACGATAACATATCTCTCTTGTGTCGAGAACGTTGCGAGATCTCGACGTGAAACACGTGTCGTCTCTTCTTAATTTATCCTCTAATCAGCCAACGTCCTAACTCGCCAGATAATCCTACATGTTGCCTTTACCACAATCCTGCGAATGTTCCCTGTACGCTTAACGAAATTACTGAATGTATTCTCGGAGAGCACAAACTTGATGTGTTCATGCGCCGAAACGTCGATCCCGACGCGGCGATTTAGCCAACGTCTCGCAGCGAGAAAGAGAGACAATAGATATACTAATAATGCACATATACTTATCGTATATCGAGCTACATTATTTCAAAGTTCCGAGAAGTCTCCGGAGATAAGGAGCGAAATAATACGGTTCTAACCTCTTAAATATTATACATATACACTGAGAGAAAAATTATCTTAAAATCAACAAATATTTCCTTGGTGGGTGCCATTAACATATTTACTTAAAACTACATTCTCTTTACTTAAATCAAATATTGTTTACTTGATTTAAATAAACAATATTTGATTTAAGTAAAGAGAATGTAGATTTAAGTAAATATGTTAATGGTACCCACCAAGGAAATATTTGTTGATTTTAAAATAATTTTTCTCTCAGTATATATATATATATATATATATATATATATATATATATATAT
>NW_022639452.1:4571246-4594249 GCF_010583005.1 Odontomachus brunneus
TTAGAAAATAGAAGTCTTATAAAAAATGTTTTCAAACAAAAGTTGTTTGTTTCTTTACGTAGAATAAAATTCCATAATAAAAGATATATGTTTCTATTTAAAAAAACAAAGTTGACCTCGACCTGACGTTGGCGGCGCCACGCAAGGTTAAACCAATGGTACCTTCTTATGTCCTCCATCGAACCATATAACTTTTGTCTGAAACATTTTTGCTGAATATGTTTGGCTGAAGAATTATCAAGGTGCATCTTTTAAAATGGAACATCCTGTATGTATGTGTGTATATATACATATATACATATATATATATATATATATATATATATATATATATAACTATATACACACACACACACACATACACACATGAATGTGTTCCATCGAAGACGCATTACTCACGCCACATTAATCCCTAGGAGTGGTTGCTTTTTGTTCCGTTTTTGCGCCAGAGTTTTATGACGGGTAAATCGTATTATATATCAGAAACTGTACCCACTCCCGCCATCGCGTCTAAACGCAAACTGCTGTCGCGTTTTAGCGGGACATATTGCCCGGCTCGTTGGTCTATCGACAACTGTAACTTGCACGTAGCGGAATTACACGCATCCCCGGTGCGTTGTCTAACGCAGGTCGCTGATGTTTACGATCCCGTAAATCGTCGTGCAAGTTACACGCATGGTACTTGTATCTGCCGCGAGTACCTTCCCACAGTGCTTCTCAAACTTTTCGAGCGGACGCGAGCTACGCCCGATCGAGATTTCGCTGTAAATCATTTGCGATTTGTACAAATTCCGCGTGATTTTTTTGCGGTTGACGAATAAACTGCATTGCACACGCTTCTGCACGCTCGTATTTGTGTAAACGGCACTAAACGAGTACGATAATGGATGGACATAGGTTAAGCAAGTTTTCACGGCGAATGGCATTGAAATTCAATATCGACGAATTTGGTAGTAATTGCCAATCTGCCGGGAATCCAATACGCGAGTATCGTGGCCAGGTCTCGCGGGAACAAACGTCATAATTAAAAAAGCGCCGGACGAAAAATGACGGGGTAAAAATTGGGCAGCCGAAATGCGTGATCCTATAAAAAAATCGTCGCTGCTTCGACGCTTCCAGAATTTCGTCTAATTTTCCTGACAATAACCTCGCGTAATAATCTTTTCGAGTTTCTCCTCCGCTTAGAATCGCGTAACTTCGTGACTACCAAAATAGGAATTTACTACTGGCATCAAAGTGGCCCAGTACCGATTTATGGTAAACGTTACTAGCATAGTACCAGATGCCAGTACGGGTTTAGTATTGGTATGATACTGGGATGATAGAAAAGAGCCAATATCGGAAAACAGTACCGAAAATCAGTACCAGTATAAAAATAGTATTAGTTCCTAGCACCGGGGAAGTATCTATTCCTAGTAATTTTTATTATTTGTACCATTGTTAATATCACAACTCTATAGTATGGGAAGAAAGATCAGACTATGGCCGGGCTGCTCTCGTTTGTACCTATACTTGTCTACTTTTAATAGTTATATGAGGAAAATATCTTCGGGGCGACGACTGGAATCGAACTCGAGTCTTCTTCCGCTTGTCAGGCAAGCGTTCTTATCACTAAGCTATCTCTTAAAATGAATCAGTGAAACATCACTGAAAACAGTGAATATACACTGATTTGAAGTTATGAGTGTTGCACTGAAAGTGCTATACTTATAACTAATATCAGTGACTGTTCACTGATTCACTTTAAGAGAATAGGTTTCTCGTTAGGGAAACTCTTCCGTTTTCCCATAAAGGACATTGGTATCGTCCGTTTTTCGGTACCGACACAATACTGGTCCAATATCCTCTATTGGCAGATTGTATACGATTACTTGGGTATCCAGTACTGATTCTACGAACAGGGCCAATACCAATAATACAGCTTTTTTAATACTGGGCCAGTACCGAAAACGACAAACACTTTTCGGTAACGCCTCAGTACACGTATGGTACGACTATCTAGTACCTAATCTTAGTACGGAGCTAGTACCAATGATACAGTTTCTTTATATTAAGCGCAGTACTGAGCTACTACTAAAACTGGACATCCGCTTTTCGGTATCGACCCAATATCGGGCCATTTTTCCGTTGGTGAAACGTACACGATTCCTATTTGGATACTTGAAAACCGCGATTAAATGTGGGTTTGAATATAACACTAGGCAACAATTTTTAACTTTTACCCAGCTCTTCTCATATGCTTTTCGCATAATTCAAGTTTCCTGAACAAAGAAATAGCAATAAAAAATTTAGTTCGTAACAACTTTTGAGAAAAGGACAGTTTTACATTACATAATAGGAGAGACCAGATGGCTATAGAATAGAAAATTATTGTTAGATTTAAAGTGACGATTACTTACGGTCAAATTACGATAAGATTGTCATTTGTTGATAATTTTGGTTTGTTCTTTCATTGTTCTTGATATTTTCACGATATTTTCACAAAAATAGGCTGTATTTACGTTTTCTATGTCACTACGTTTCTATGTCACTGTATGTTCTGTTACTAAAGCTTGATCTACAATGTGTTGTTTGCTTTCTTTTTCATCTTCTTTATCTCTTTTTGACTCAAACCTTAAGCTCGATCTACAATATGTTCTTTGCTTCTTGCTTCTTTCTCTTTATCTCTTCCTGACTCAAACCTTAAGCTTTAAGCCAGAAAAAATAGAAGACAAGAAACAACGCAAATAGCATATTATGATTAAGCTTTAGACCAGAGAAAGACAAAGAACAAGAAACAGGAAGTAAAAAGCATATTGTAGATTAAATTTTATGCATAAGATAAAATATATTTAATATATATATTTTTTTATATTCTCATATATTTTTTTTATATTTTCATGTACAATACATCGGATAATCTCTGAAACATCTGAAAAAACAAAACTCTCTTTACAATACTTCGAGAATATTACAATTTCCGTTTCTTAAAATACTAGTAAAAATGTTCAATTATGTACCGTAGTCTAGTGTCGCTGAGACAGCAAGGTAATAAATGGAAATACTGTGAGCTTGTAAGATATAATGGTATGAGAAATGTAGATTAAGATTGTACACTTCTGTCACACTCTTTGTTTTAAAAATCTTAAGCGCACGATCCTCGATTGTATGAATGATTTCGTACGTAAAATTTATGATAACACATATGATTTCGTTGATTGTGAAGGCTATATTTTTTTTAACATGCTCCTATGCACTCACCAATTAGCAATTAATTTTCATATCGGAGCCGACAATATGCTCCGAAATCATCTGTGAATATAAATGTCACTCATCGTGTCATAATCAACGTAATTTCGATGCTTTACAACATATAGCGCGTTTCCTTTTTTTATACACTTCAATTAACGCGGTAATTTGCTCTTTGCTCTACATTATTATTATTTCAACTTGTGAATTGATACGTTGGCCATGACACGACAGATATTACGTTTACACTCAAATGATTGCGGAGCATATTATCGGCTCCGATATGAAAATTAATCGCTGATTGGTGCATACATGGAAGCATGTACAAAAAATGTAGCCTTCACAGTCTATGAAGTCATGTATGTTACCGTGTACGGCTCCGTACACAATTTCATAAATGAAATCATTTACATAATCGAGGATCGCGGGACGAGCGTTTTAATGAAAAAATGTTTTCAAGTTTCTTTAGTTATTATATACTTAGTTTTCTAATTATATGCTAATAATTACACTGTAAAAACTGATGTGTTAAATTTAACATTTCATGCGTCTCAAATCGTTCACTTTCATTTATGTGTAAATTTAACACAAAACAAATGTGGTAAAATGTAATACGCGGTAATATGTAACATGTGGTAATATGTAAAAAATTAACACTAGAATTTAACACTTGAATACCGTCAGGAACCAGTTTGTGTTAAATTGACATATGTATAATGTTAAATTAACAAAAATAAAACATTACTTTAACACTTAAGAGAAGTATCAATCTACGGTTTTGATGAAGTGAAAATGTTAAATTGACATAATCTATGCCTGACATATTAAATATGTCAATTTAACACAACTTGTGATTCCTAACTTGTGTATTCAAGTGTTAAATTTTTGTTAATTTTTTCCATATTATACGTGTTACTTTTTAACACATTTATTTTATGTTAATTTTATATATAAATGAAAGTGGATGATTTGGGACATATGAAATGTGTTAAATTTAACACATCAGTTTTTACAGTGTAGTTAAATATAGTATATTAATATACAGTATCAAAACGTTTTATGGAAAATATGAGTTAAATATTTTATTCATCTTAGATCCGTGTTAATTCTTAGTTGTTCCACGTGAGATATTCAGATTTAAATTTAGAGTTAGAATTGTGTTTTTTATTTGAATCATATGACACACATATATGCTATATATAATTCATATATCATATAATATATAATATATTTCGCGGTTATTAATCGCGGTTTAACTGAAAAACTCACATCTAACTCTAAATTAAAATCTGAGTATCTCAGTTGAAGCAAGTTTTAAATAACGGCTATTAACACAGGTGTGAAAAGCTAAATGCTCTTCTTTTAAGCTTTATATCAATATTTTTTTTATTTATATAATATCTAAATTATTATTTTATCAGCTTTCCAAAAATATCGGATAATTTACCATAATTTACTGAGTAAGAGTTATTATCAGATTGGGCCATTTTCACCTTTACTCTAAGAATATGTTGTGCTCTATATTTAGTATTTATTTTGAAAGAGATAGTAGATACGAAATCATGAAATGATTTTTTTAGAACACACATACATATTTTTCCTTGCATTTTATTAAAAACGGAATAATATTATAATTAAAAAAATTTTTGAAAACTAATTTAGTAGTAACAAAATACTGATTTAATAGTAACAAAATAAATTCTCGAGTCTCTCGAAATAATTTTGTATAAATATTCTCCAATGCCAGTGAATAAAATAAAACGACATGTTACCAGCCAAAATGAAATTTTTTTGTAAATGTATGATGTACTTTCTATTTTGGATAACAAAAGCAATTGTTATTCATAAAATGATTCGATTCGAGTATATTGGCGGACAAAGTAAAGTTAGCTCATAATTAGAGGCCGGCAAGAGGGCTGTAGAGACCTTTCGAGAAAACTCTGGAACTACTAATCAAGATACATATTTTATATGTGGCCTTCTTACCTTGCGAGTAACTGAATAGGGTAAGATGTCCACGTTGCTGCATGTATGTTGTATTTTGAGTATTACAAAACAAAATATACGGTTGACAGAATCGTAGCGGTACGTAGAAGAAGGCTGCTTCTATCATGTTTGTATAGTCAATCACAATAATTAGTTGACTGGAAAGTTGTTATTTTAAGATTCTGAAATATGGGGTATCTAGCCCCGGTCTTCCCCATAAGAATGGAAAACACAAATCTTCATCATCATCTCCTACTTTGTACCCGAAATATAATTAATATGCTTTAGAAGTCAATAAGATTAATTTGCAGCTGTGTTTCACTAAATTCTTCACAAAAATAACAAAAATAATCACTTCTATTAACATACTTGCGTGACGTATTGCATTTATACTTGTAAAACAACGCTGTTAATGATGCATATAATATTAAGAAAAACATACATTTCCAATAAGACAGCACTTTTAGTTCTCAGTTAAACTAAAACATGTTTGCTCCTCTATAAATCATACTGACAGGGCAATAAAATAATTTCCGCAGTATGAAGTGGCTTTAACAGGATGATGTCATTATCAAAATGGAGATTTCAACACAGCAATATTTCTGCAAAGATTTGCTAAACGTAAAAATATTATTAATTTTGAAAATATATAAATATATATAAATCTCTCTCTCTCTCTATTATCGTCTATCTCTAAAACTATAATGATTGGGATATTTAGCTTATTATATTTGAATTTAGCAGGACAAAATTAGTAAGAATTGGTGATTTTCATTTCTGGTGCAAAATAATGTAATCGAGATTTTAACGTAGCCGGAATATGTAACAAAGATTCTAAGCACGTGTAAAACAAAACAACGTAGTGCATGCAGTGAGAAAATTTTCCGAGATTATTGCATCTTGCAGGATTCAAAGGACTCCACTCACAAAGGGATAGTGCGACAGAGCGTATCCGTAATGCTATCTACGATATCAGGCGCGACAAGATATTCATCGTTCAATATACTTTATGTAGGTTTACATACTTATGCCGCAATGTACAAATACAGATCTATCATGCAGCACATAGGCGAGGTCGGGGATTTCAGGCGCTTCGCGCAAATACCGAATTTCTGTCGAATCGGATTCATCGATAAAAGGATTGTGTCATCGAACGAATAGCGTCCTATTTCAGATGCGGAACCTCGTTTAATGATTTTACACCATAGTTAGCTCCGCGATCGCACTGCCCAATGATCGAATAGCTTTGAATTTCATTGACCGAGTGCACCTAGATTTACGTCACAGATCGGCATGTAAACGCGGGCGCAAAAGCGCTCGACGTGTTGACATTTGAAAGTTCGGATGTTGAAAACCCGCGCGCCAGTTCTGATCGATATTTTCAATCACGCGTAAATTGACGAATATAGCGGGGTGAAAATTCGACAGAATGCGCGTGTTTTATTATTGGTAAGTTCTAAAACAAAAGTTGGTCCATTACGAAGTTATAAGAAATCGTAAAAAATAAAGATGTTAGAACGCGTTAAACGAACGTCACCCTTGCAAGATCCGCGTAAAGTAAAAAGTAGCTCGCGACCCTCGTAGCGACTTGTCCGCGAGAACCGGATATGATTTCTTAAGAGAATCAGCTCGATTAAGAACGAGTGCTGACACGGTGGATCTCTCTATTTCTTTCTCTCTCTCTCTCTTTCTTTCCCACTTCCTCTCTTTCATCGCCGTTCTCCGTGCTCCATAAACACCGGATCGCTCGATTTTAAATGAAGCACTCAGCCGGGATTTCCCCGATCACGGTAATGGCTCTCCCCACTTTACTCTTCTTCCACCAAATTTAACGCAAACCCCATTGTCCCTTCGGCCGCATCGTAAAATGCTAATTTGTGGCAACCGGCGCTCGAATGGATCGGATAGGCGAGGGGACGAACAAGTGACAATCGTTAGAATCGCAATCGAGGATATCCTCGAAAAGGCTATCGATCCTCGAGCTCTCAAGCTTGTGGGCGAACATGTGCGTGTGTGCACAAATCACGTGTCCGTGCGGGTACACGTGCAGTCGCGGAAGGTGCTCTCTTTTTCTCTCTCTCTCTCTCTCTCTCTCTCTCGTTCAATCACCACCATGGCGGGCGTGCGTTCGCGCTGGTCGGGACTGCACGATGTTCGAAACAACACTCCGGATTGACATTAGATATCAGCGAGGCCGGTCACGCACGGCAACGTGTCTACGGCATTGCGAGCACGCGGCGAGCAAATTTTAATTGAGGCGCGGACCTCTCATTTTGTCCCGCGATTTGTTGCGTGTGCGCACATACAGGGACTCCTCTGAATACGCTTACTTTCAGAGAGAACAATCCAGCTGCGTCATAAAGGATTCACGGGTCTCTCACGACGCTATAAATTCAGGAGCCGTCTCCACTCGAGCGCGACTCGCGTTATCGCGAAACCATTCGATATGATAAACGACAAAAGTGACATTAGTACTTGAGGGTAAGGAATCGTCTACAATGCGGTTACATTTTAAAATTGCAGCACTAGTCTGTGAATTGATCATATATCTATTTCCTCTGCGTAAATTCGTGAAAAATAAAGAAAAGTTTTATTGACGAATTCAATAAAACTTTTCTTTATTTTTCACGAGTTTACGCAGAGGAAATAGATATATGATCAATTCACAGACTAGTGCTGCAATTTTAAAATTGCATTTTTTTCGTTTTACGTGAATAAATGATTTCACAGACCAGTGCTAGGAATTTAAGATATAACTGCGACCGCATTACAGACGATCTTTAAGGGTTTAAATATAAGCCATGGTCCAAATACGGGCATTTTGGTTCTATATGCTATTGCACTGTACTCTGAGAAGCATATGAATAATTTTCCATAGTATATAGCGAAGCTGATTATACAATTGTTTTAAAGTCGATTTAAAAGTTACTTTCTGTTTTTCGGTGTCTGAAAAATTGTGTAAATGTGTATAAGAATGAATGCATTAAAACATATGTATGTATATATAATATAAACAATATAAGGATAGACATTAAAAGGCGCAATTAATTTAACCCTTAATAAACAAGAGTAAGCTTGGATTCGATCTAGAACGCTATTATTGGCTGTATAGATTGATCTCAGCGACAAAAACTGCGATATAATAAGAATATAACTTTTTTTGCTTTCGTTTATTCTTAGTAAAATATAAAACTATGTAATTCTTTAATTTATAGAATATGAATCTAAAGGAAAATTTTTGAAACGTGTGTATTCGCTGAAAAAATCTTAGAAAACTGAGTCAAATCTGACCTAACTTTACGATTCCGGATATACACTTTATCGATTAATAATTGAAGATATATTAGGATCGCTAATATAATCTCATATTATCCATGATTTGTCGCTGAGATCAACCTATACAGCCAATAATAGCGTTCTGGATCGAATCCAAGCTTACCCTTGTTTATTAAGGGTTAAATTAATTGCGCCTTTTAATGTCTATCCTTATATTGTTTATATTATATATACATACATATGTTTTAATGCATTCATCCTTATACACATTTACACAATTTTTCAGACACCGAAAAACAGAAAATAACTGATAATGTTATGTTGCAAATTTAGGTTGTCACGAATAATATGGGCTAGTAAATGACAGTGGTCTAAAATTGTCAATCGGAAAGAAAAAGCTTGAAGAAAATAATGACTTAAATTACCTGTTTTGCGATAGAAAATTCTTTGTTTATATTATATATACATACATATGTTTTAATGCATTCATCCTTATACACATTTACACAATTTTTCAGACACCGAAAAACAGAAAATAACTGATAATGTTATGTTGCAAATTTAGGTTGTCACGAATAATATGGGCTAGTAAATGACAGTGGTCTAAAATTGTCAATCGGAAAGAAAAAGCTTGAAGAAAATAATTACTTAAATTACTTGTTTTGCGATAGAAAATTCTCTGATGATACAAAAAAAGAATTGTAGATATAGTGCCTGTTGTGTTATATTTAAACCTCACTTTTAATTAGTGCAAATTTTTTAAAAATCTAGTCATTTAAAAAACACCTCTTTACTACTTTATTAAAGTTATTAAAGTTTTATACGAAGAAAATATTGTAATATAAATTAAACAAAATTTTTATAACTTTGGGCTATACAGAATTATGACCAAAATTACTACATATATAAATATATATTTTTTTTAATATTATGCTGTTTAACTTTTCACGACAAAATTATTACTTAAATTACTTAATGTAATTACTTGTTTTTTATATCAGCTAATTCGTACAATTTACTACTTCCATAATAATTTATATATACTTCTATATTGATTTACTTCTAATAATTTATATTACAATTTAGGTATAGTTTAGCTTCACAAAAAACGTTGTAAGAAGGAATATTATTTTAAGTTAATTTTTACTGTAATATTCCCTCCGTGTACTTGCTTGATAGCGCATATACATTGATCCAAAATAAGTTTAAATATTTCAAGATATCAAGAAGCGAAGCCCATATTTCAAGATTTTCCTCTACTAAAACTAACGCGCATAAAATTCGCTCCGGCCCGTGCGAGATTACGTTTCTGTCAAAGCAAGATTCACTTCTGGAATCGAATGAGCAACGAATCCGTGAGAAGCTTCACGAACACAAAACACGTAATTACAAGAGACGCCTGTTCGTCTTGTGTTCGGTGAGGTGCAATAATCGTGGCATGTCAAAGAAATTCTTGCGCGTAGAAACGATATTGGTGGAACATTCTGCACGGTCCGTCGGCTCCCGGTGCGATATTGCGGCTAATTGCATTTGCACGACCTCAGTAACCAATATACCGGAGACTACCGGATATCATTTTTATCTAATTACCGAGTTATTAACTCACCCGCGCTCCCTGAGGGAAGGCCGCGCGAGAACAGCGCGAAGGCGAATTCAACGCAACACAATCGACACGGCATTACAACGATTTCCCGTCTCCGCCGCGGTCTGGCCGTCCAATAAAAGAGTTTATCGAGGTATCGTTCGGGAGATAAAATTGAATACCCACAGGTCCTCCTAGCCGTATCGCCGAAATGGCCGTTCAATATCGGCACTACTCCCGGCGTCTATACCTACTTGACGCGACGCAGCAGTTGGCTGGCGGCGAACGCCAGCGGGGAGGAAGGCGCGCCATATTTTACGGCAATCAAAAGTTCGCCGATGGAATCTTCCCGATCGTAAACAGCGTAACGATGCCCGGGCCCGAAATTTATAGCAGATTAGTTTCGTACCTGCACGTTTTACGTGCGCGACGTACGGCATGAGGGTGAAACCGCGGCGAGTATCGCGAGCCAGAAGAGCGTTATTCGCGCCCGTGGCAAGTTCCAAGGACGACTGGATTCGTAAACGCGCTAAAAACCATTACCCTCGACGCACGTGTCGGCGATAGACCGCACGACTTTCGTCGAGGAAGGGCTGACGAACGCACTTGAAGATTCTTCCCGCGAATAAAGTAATAACAATATACCGCGTTTTATTCCATCGTTTTCTCCGACTCGAATGACCTTCCGACTCCCGTCGAGGGATCGTACGATCCCGCTTGACAGCTCGACGAACGAGTCTCGCGGAATAGATGGGGCGCTTTAAGGGGCTGTGAAAATTCCGTTTGCGCGCGCGTAGGTAATTAGCGGCGGAAACGTCGGCGGTGTTATTGCCTAGAACGGAAAGGCGCAGTAATTCATATCGAAAAATGCAGGACGCGCGCGCGTATGGGATCGGCCACATGGGCGATACAGCGTTTCGTGTCGCGCGTCTCGTAAATATTCATTTAATCTGATCTAATCTATACGAGCATATTCCGCGCCTTGCGTAATTGCCGACGAAATTGCAAATCGATATCTAAATGGCTCGGCCCTTTGTAATGGTAAGCATCGCGGGGACGTATATCTTCGTGTATCGAGATAACACCAAGGACGCAAGAGAGAGAGAGAGAGAGAGAGAGAGAGAGAGAGAGAGAGAGAGAAGGGAAACGGAAACTCAACGCTCGCGCGAAAATACACGAAGACTGGGAAAAAGCATGCTCAAGTAGGCCGTAATCCACGTCTAGGGTATCCATTACCTTCCGAGAGCACGGAGATCGGGCTTCCGCGTATTATCGATTCACGTCACTCCGTCAATTAGCCATCTTATAGAGCGGAACACGCGGAATCGACAACTGAATTCAGTTAGGTATATAATCCGCCGGCCGGTAAGTGACATTGATATTCCTGACGCGTGAGTAATTCGTGCGCTCGCTAAGTGTTGAGTGATCTGTCCTCCATCCATAAACGACAAACGATGTAACGAGCGTAGAATCAAATTAAAACGCAATGACGCTTTCACACCCTGTTCATTCGCTCTTTCCCTTTCTCTCTTTCTCCCTTTCTCGCTCTCTGTCTCTCTCTCTCCCCCTCTCTCTCCCCCTCTCTCTCTTCCTCTCTGTCTCTGTCTCTGTCTTTCTAGTTATCTATTCGTGCCGCGTAACTTGGCTACATGCTGTGCTACAGACAACCATCGGCCAAAGCGCGATAATAATGAGTCACCCGTAAAATTATTTCGTCCTTTAAATACGATTAATAGTTCGCGTATGCAAATTTCGTGCTACATTGAAAGCACGCCGCGGGGGTTAAATCGACTTCAGTTGAACGTGCAAATTTTGTTACAGAGCGAGCTAGGCCGAATCGGGTCGCGGATTGAGCGGAATCGATTTTGCGACTGCCTTTTATCGGCGCTCGCTACAATTTTTGTACACATGTAACGATACACAATCGATACACTTCCGACAGTTCTTGGACAAATTCGAACCCGTTCTCTTCTCCCTACCTCCCCTTCGACTGTGACCCGTGAGAGAGACGATTTGGTTGCCCACGAGTGGTTTTTCACGAACGGTTGATAACAAGTCCGCTCAGGAGGAAATGTAAGCAAATAAATGCAGTGACATAAGATAGGGACAGTGTACACACACGGTGGAAGAGCGCGATACGTGACTCGGAGCGATGAGGGTTTGCCCCTTGTGGCGCGAGAGAAGGTGGAAAATTGGCCTGAATCCACGAATTTCAAACGGGTCGTGCCGAGTCGCCGCGAGAGTAGATCTCGGTGAAACTTCCGAAAATGTTCATGCTCTGATTCAGTTCAAGCTTTATAAATAGGCTGCTTTCAGGAAAAAAAGAAGTCAAAAGTTAAACAACTCTTTTAATATTTAATACACTCTCACCACTTCTCTCTAATCTTTGTAAAACTAGCACGCGACTTTTGAAAAATTAACTTTTCTTTACAAAAAATATTAGCACTTTACTTGTAGTTGTTTGTAGGAACAATAATTTCGTGTTTGTAGTTCTATATTCATTGGCAATAACAAAAATTTAAAAAAATAACTCTTACTCGACTTTCAGATATCTCAAATCCGCTTGTCTTGTTTAGAATCGTCTATAGTTGTTTGTAGTACTTTTCGTCTTATTTGTATTCCAACTGCTCAAATATTATTATTTTGTTAAACAATTAAACTAAACAGTTGAGAACAAATTTTGCCAATTTTTGAAATAGCCAGTTTTGAGATATCGCTTCGAAAAGCATTACAAACAACTATAAAAGTTTCTAAAGAAGACTGCGCAAGCGATTTTGAAGTATCTCAAAAATTGACAAAGTTTACTAACCTTCATGTGAAAATGTTATAATTTTTTAGCGGCTAGCAGTTAGACAAACGAAAAGGAAACAGCTAAAAACAACTGCAAATGATTCTAAAGAAGTCTGCGTAAGCGAATTTGAGATATCTCAAAATCGAGTCATTTTAAAAAATTTTTTTTTTTAATTTCTTTTAATTATTAATATATAGAAACTACAAACGAAATTATTGTTATTACAAAAAACTTTACAAACAAAATTTTCTATAAAGAAAATGTTAAAAAATATTTCAAAAATCGGCTCGTAGGTTCACATACCCGACTTTAACAAATATTATCAAGAATACAGTCCTGAATAATAATCACACAAAAGATTTTATTCACAGTATTGACTTACTAAAAGATATTTACTAAACAAATTTCATAAACAGCAGACATACACGGAGGAAAAGAGTGACATGTTTAGCTAAACAGGTTTTAGTGGAAATAAACAGAATTTCTGGTTATTGTACATTTTCTTGTATGTAATCAGTACACATTTAGTCAGTCAGATTGGTTACTGCGTATGCAGTAATAACATCGAAGTATCTTATTATGACTACATGAGAAAACAGCATGATTGGGTCAACGTAACATGTTCGGTTAAACGATTAGTTGGTGGAACTGAACAGAATTTCCGGTTATTATAACCACATATATCTGGTATTCAACGCTAGTTACAACACAAATAGACAATAGATAATAGATCCATCAATTGGAGAAATGATTTAGCATATAGAAAGACTCACAATCCGCAAGTCCCGGATTTCAATCCTACTAGAGTAATGGTGTGCTCTTCAAATATAATATAACATCGAATCAATTAAATGGCTAATTTCGAGTAAAATAAGCATAAACTAAAGCCCATATTAATAGTGGTGTTTCTGCTGAAAACCTTAGTTGAAACAGCCTTTGAGATATAATATAGTTCGGTAGTTTTATCTTGAGATCCAAAATGAGATTTTGAGAAGAGATTAAATAAAAAGAGATCAACACTGAAAGTATCAAGAATCGTTTTGCGCTCTTCAATAATCGATTATTGAAATGATGTTATATACGCACATATTTGAATAGTCGTTATATATAATCTTAGGAAGAGTTTTAAATACAATAAAATTTCGTATTATCCGATTCATCGAGAAAAATATCAAGAAAGATTTGTGTGTACACAACATGTTTTTGATAATAATGGAATTGCTTACGTTATATTTAATCATGAATTTAGAGAAGCATATGACGATTATAAAATTTTCCAGTCGCGACTTCCTAGTAGTTGCTATGTATGAAATACAAAATTTTTCAACTGGTGGATTGATCATAAACTTAGAAGCGACAAGGATATTCCAAAGGAGTAATGCATCTTACTTTACCGCAAGTCGAAGAAGCATGGCAAAAACCATCGTGGTTTATCCGTGGTTTTATTAATTTTGCAATTGATTTTTTATTTGCGTTTCTATATAATTGCATACTTTCAGGTTAATATATTCACTGTGTGATATAAACGTTTTGTATCGTTTTACGATATTCGCAATAATAGTCGACATATTAATTAAAGTAAATATTAATTACTGATAAAAAGTGATTATTAATTACATTATATCTAGGGGGTTTCAGCGATGGTCAAACAGATCCATGCGTTCATTTATACAGTTCAATAATTATTACTCAAGGATCTGTGTGTAGTTTTGTAAATAGAATATTTAGGAATTTTTGTCGAGTTACTGCTACAACGTGATTATGACATTTCGACAACGTTATAGCAACACAAGTAGGACCACATTTTTAGATTATGAAAATTAAACTACGAACATTATCACAATTATTTTAAAATTTTGTTATTTGGAACACACACACACATTAACCCATTAACGCCCAAATGTGCTGAAATTTTACGTTGATTTGAGCCATTTATTTTATTACGTAAATGAGATCTGTTGTTTATAAAGAGTACCATTCCTACCAATTTCGATGTCGTTCTATCGAATAGCGTTGAAAACATTAAAAAAAGATCGCAATTTATACAAAATTTTTGCAAATAAAATAAAAAAGCGCATGTTTTTGGGGCTGATTTTTTCTTCGCCCGCTATTTTCTCCATAAAAACATGTTATCGCTCGGGAAAATGTTTAAAAGGTGTTCCCGACACTTTAACTTAAAAAATATGCCATGGATATTTTTTTCAACAATTAATATGTAATTTGTAGTAATATTGACCCTAAAACAATTTCGATAACCAAATATAAACAAAAATTCGAATAAAACGCTTTAAATCAACCGTTATTTTAGTACCGCCATGTTTGTTGAAAAAAATATCCATGGCATATTTTTTAAGTTAAAGTGCTGGGAACACGTTTTAGATACTTTCCCGAGCGATACTAACATGTTTTTATGGAGAAAATAGTGGAAGAAGAAAAAATTAGCCCTAAAAACATGCGCTTTTTTATTTCATCTTGCAAAAATTTTGCATAAATTGCGATTTTCTTTTCATTTTCTCAACGCTAGAATCGTACTCGATAGAACGATATCGAAATTGGTAGGAATAGTAGTCTTTATAAACAACAGATTTCATTTGCGTAGTAAAATAAATGACTCAAATTAACGTAAAATTTCAGCACATTTGAGCATTAATGGATTAATATTTTTATACACACATATACAATATATATGTAGGAAACTATTATAATTAATAACAAATATATATCTTATTATAATAGTTTTCTAAATAAATATATATATATATATATATATATATATATATATATATATTACATATCACAAATAAACTAATTTGGAATAATGCAGTCACATACAAGCGTAAATATAAAATCAATTGTAACACTAGTGAAAATAATAAACCATAATTGAACAGTTTCTGCAATGCTTCTTTGATTTGCGGTAAAATAAGATGCATTACAACCTTTTTATAGAATGTATACCGTGTTTTAAATTTATGAATAGTTTACTAATAAAAAGAGTATTTTGCATGTCTCACGTAACGCTTGGGAAATCACGATTGCACAATTTCATAATCGTCTTATCATAATTGTTCTCAAATTCATGATAGTATCGGGAGCAACTCCATCATACAATATATCATTAAAGAAAATGTATGTGTTATATATGGAACACGAACATGTCTTAGGTTTATTTACAATCTTTTAGTAATAATGAATAACAGCTGAATAACGTAGATCAAAATCACATTTGAGAATATATAAAGTAAGATAAGAATATAATTTTAATTTGAGAACGTTTCTTACATGAGTAAGACACATTTTTTAAGCAGGCAGGACTAATTCGGCAAAATCAAGTCAATAATCAATTTGATTATTTAGTATCTATTTTGTACTAATTTGTACCATAAATAAAAATTTTGTACGCCGTATCATTTTGAAAAAAGAACAAAAACATAGCACTGCTAAGTTTAACACTGAACTAGCAAGACTATATGAAAAAAAAGAAACAGAAAAAAAGCCAAACAAAGGTAGAAATATAAAGGACTGAATTTATATTAAATTGTACCACCCAGAAAAAACTTAATATATTCATCCCTTCCGAAGGGAACAGCCTCTAAATGAAATAAACACTATTGCGCAAAAAACTAAAATATCCTTTGCCAAAAGCAAAATCAATCGCTGTTTCTACACTCGAAGTATTACAATTTGTATCATTAAAATACGAGGTTTGAGATTTTACCTTTGCCGTTCTATTTGAAAAACTACCCCCGACCTCTATTAGGGTAAAAAATAAAGTATCCTTTGCCACGAGCAAAATACATCGCTGCTTCTACACTAGTAGTATTACAATTGTAGAAGTATTACAATTTGTATCGTTCGAATGTATCAGAAATTTGGATCGAATTTCTGATTTGTTTATATTTCACTAAACATTTAGTTAATTCATCTAAATTTTTTTTCAGTGCAGAAAATTTATTGCACATACAGACTACGTTTAAATATAATTTAAACTTTAGCTTAAGAAAAACATATAACTAAAATAAATATTTTATCAAATTTTGAAGTTTCGGCATATTTTCATTAATGTATTCCCTTCATGTTTTTATCATTTTTGTAATATATTTCTTGCAATTTTACCTTGTTTATGTTATTCATATTTATATTGTAACGAAAGATATAATCGAGGAGTGATATACACAATTGGTCCCGAAAGTTCTCGAATTTTTTGCATACAGACTTGGGATTCTGAAAAGGAATTGAGAAGTAATTTTCAAACAAAACGGCAAAAGTACGAAATCTCAAACCTCGCATTTTACAAATTGTAATGCTTCGAGTGTAGAAGCAGCGATTGATTTTGCTCTTGACGAGAGATACTTTACTCTTGACCCTAATAGAGGTCGGAGGTAGTTTTCAAACAGTACGGCGAGGATACTAAATCTCAAGCCTCGTATTTCAACGGTACAAATTGTAATACTTCGAGTGTAGTAGAAGCGATTGATTTGACAAGGGATATTTTAGTTTTGTGCTCAATAGTGTTTATTCTATTTAGGGGCTGTTTCCCTCGGAAGGAGTGAATATACTAATTTTTTTTGGGTAGTACAAATTAATACAAATTTAGCCCTTTATATTTCAACCTTAATTTTGCTTTTTTTTAATTTTCTGTTTTGAACCATACAATAAATTATTTGTTAAATAACAAAAAAGGTGATTTGAAATTCATTGTCATTGATTGAGAAATTGATTTCTCTCATTAATCATCCTATGTTCCGCTTCCTAATAAGGAAGTGTACGTCTAATATAGTGCGCGATAATGTCTATATCTCATCGTACATCACCCATTATTAAACGTACTTCTATGATTTCACTCAAAATTTAACGCAAATTAATTAGCTACGTTACAAAAATTTGAACAAATTTTTGTGAGTGCCAAAAATTAAACAGATAAAGATATCTTGTTTCAATAATTACTCATTCTATCGCGACACATTCTTTTGAGAAATCATTTTTGTTATTTGTCAAATAACAGAAACATCACTTGAAAAGTCAAGCAATCGTATTTGCTGAAGGAAATGTTGCTTTACTGGAATTATTCCAGTATATAGATTTGTTCGAATTTAATAGAATTGATCAAATTCGAGGAAATAGTTCTCTCCATATGTAGATCGTTTTCGTCCATGCGTTTCTACGTGTGGATGGTACCGTCTACCGGGGGACCGCCCATCGACCATCTCGCTACGCGCAGAGGTAGGTAGGTGGAAAGAAATCGCATCGGAGACAAAGCGACGCTGAAATTCAACGCGACACCGCGCCCTTGCAACGCGACTAATAACAGTACACCAACTCGGCATCGCGTTGCGCGCGCTCCCGTTGCAGCGAGTCGTTGTGTGCGATGCATTTCAGCGCGGCGCGTACATTGGCGGCGAGCCTGGTTGTTTCGCGCGTTGCTCGTACGCGCCCGTCGTTCGCGGGGCTCAAATTAAATATGTACGAGCGGTGTCACTTTTGCGCCATTCAAGATAGCAGCGCGGAATTATGCAGGCGTGTAAACCGTTCGGACCGCCATGTTGCCCTTTTGTTTTCGGTGTTCCCTCGAGCGCGAGGCAGCTTCTCTCCGACACAGGCACGGCGTTGCGACTCGCATGAAAATCGGGTGCGACGACGGAGATATTCCGTGCGCCACGTCTGGGAGATGGTCCGATACAATTCGGCATAAACGTCGATAATGCGACCGAATATAGACGGCGGTAACGCGTTTATGTGCCGCACGATGGGCAAACAGAAAATCACCGACGGTACAGTTGTTCAAATTGACCGTGCGGGCTGAGTGCGTAGCTCTGACTAATCCGAAAGGCATTTGAAAAAAAAAAAAAGAGAAATACCGCGCGCGTACGCATGGGCGCAGGGAAGTAGTATTGTGACCGATAATCGCGAGTCGCGATAGGTATTGCTAGTCGGCGGTTTCAGCCTCGTCTGAAAGTTCCACGTAGAGTACGCCGGTAAAGCCCGCGGAGAATTTATAACGTTGAAAGCGGTCGATTAACGGAATTCCGCATGTAGTTCATCCGCGATAAGAGCGCTAACTTGCGCGGTGATCGATAACAAAGAATGTATCGCTCTCAACTTGCTGCAAATACACACACATACACACACGGTGGTCATTTAACGGACGGGGTAGCGTCGAACTCTGTGATGAACGAGTCACAGTAACGGAAACTCGCAGGCGGAAATGGTCGTTATTTCGATTTTGGTTTCGTCATACGGCACTCGCCGTGGCGAAGTGAATTACGATTTTAAAGCGCGCCTGTAGAAGTCATACGATATCATTAAACGCACAAACTCATGCGTGTGCGTACGTACAAACGATGTCTTCGCGCGCATCGGATACGGCAAACTCTGTTCGCAATCTCCCGATAAATTGTTTTAAGTAGATTACCAGCGGCTCCCGGAGAATTCTGCGACGATATTAACGACGGCAGAGACGGAGAATGAGGGAAGGAGGCAGGAGAGAGGGGAGAGTCGCGATAAATCGTACAATTGTTCGGGTAAATCCCTCGACGCAGCAGACGCAACGTGAGAATACGACTGGCGTCGTCTCCATTGAATGTTCCGCGAGACAGTTTCTTATTAAAAACATGTTTCGATGCACGAAGAGAAGAGAATTGCAGTAAAAATTACAACACAATTTTGCGATGTTGCTCCAGACCAATAACCAATATTACTACATATTTAATTGAAAATGTTACGTATGTTTGGTTTCCTACTACAAAATTATTGTAATTGAATGTTTTTCATTTTTATATCGTATATTCGGCAAATGGTCAAATTTATTATTTCTAAAATAATTATAATTTATTATAATTATTATAATTATAATTATAATTATAATTATAATTCATTATAATTATAATTATTATTTCTTAATAATTATTTGCACTATAGTACGTCAGTATAATTTAGTTTTATACAAAAACATTGTAAAATGAAATATAATGTTAACGTGCGCGTGCGTAATTTTACTGCAATATTTTTTTTCTATATCATCCAAGAAAAAACAATTATAAAACACAGGGTGTCTGATAATGATATACAGGATGATTCAGGACAAACGACAAACTCTGAGAAACGATAGATCTTGCATCACTTTCTGTCAAGCAACTCGTATTTTTTGACACGTTGTTCAGGAGTTATACACCCTTCTTTAAAGCGTATCGTATTCAGCGAAATTAATGCCCGACTTAATGCCTATTGATTTCTTTCTTTAGAGATATGTGAAGAGTGTCGTGTACGCCACCTTAATCGACACCAGAGAGGAACTGATTGTGCGACTACGCGCTGCATTCGACTTAATTCAACACAGATCTCAAATTCGATAGAGACCGACAATCAATGTTACGACGGTGTCATGAATGTATCAGGTCTAAAGCAGACACTTTGGTCATCTTCTGTAAACTGTAGATAAAAATACTTGAAACAATAAATGAATAATTCATTTCCTAATTGTAATAAATGTCGACCTGCCTGTACGGTCTGTGCAGCTTCTAAACGATGCGTCACAGAATATAGCTTGCCCAACAAAAAATGATCTTCCCTGCGAGACCTATCGTTCCTCAAAGTTCGTCGTCCTGAATCACCCTATATAAAACTCTCGCATAAATGATTTAAGGTAGTTGTTTCCCAACTGTGGTAGTCAAAATTAGATTTTAAATAAAAAGTTCAACAACCGATTAATTCTTTTAAGTAAAAGTAAAAAACAGATTTTTAAACATTGGTTCTCTCAGAATAGTAAAAATCGATAAAATGAATGAAATGATAGAAAAAGAAACAGCTGAATTGCGTTGTAGTCGCAGAACCATAGATCGTGGCAACGTCGCATCTCTATTAGCGCTATGCGACGCCAAGCTATACAACGTTGCCACATCCGCAAAGCATGGTCGCGAACGAAAAAGCAAAAGCCAAACTTATTTTTGCTGATTAATTATACTCTAATAATGTACGGTCAATTTCGCTGAGACTGAAATATGTACTTCCGTAAGTATTCAATTAATTTTGCCCAAATTTTCTTATTAATCCTTATTGTAGGTCATTTGCAGCTGACAAATGTGCGTTTACGTGTTACTTTTTGTATGTCAGCGCCATGTAAGATATCGAGAAAAATATAAGCGGTAATTTCTTGGAAACTATACAGTTAATCGAACCCATATTTAACACACATACGTATTAATACCTAAATTAATTTTGCTACAAGTTTCAAGAAGATCTGTGACTTTACTGTTTGTGACCTAACTACCTTAAGGAGATTGGAGGGTCAGAAAATCGTGCTTGTTCTTTCACGATTTTTTATAAAAAACTGAATGAATATGCGAAAGTGTTATTTTGACGTGTTTTGTACAACATATAAAGTAATTTATACAACATATAAAGAGAAAAATGTAATTTTGATGATCAAATAACTCAATATAAATATATGGTACATATAGTTACAATATATTTCGCTTTTTTTTCAAGGTCGTCATTTTGCAGTAATATCTTGACTTTCGGTGGTTTAATTAAGCTGAATTTTAGGTAGAAAATTTCCGTAAGCTTGTCATTATCGGGTAAACCACTGACAAACTCGTGAAAATATTTAATTTTAAAATATTAATTTTCTTACTATAAAAGAATTGAAAATTTAATAATATTCCATTAAGATATTTGCAATTTTGTTAACTTTTACTCAATTTCTATTATAGTGGTTCACAAGCTTACGGAAATTTTCTATCTAAAATTCAACTTAATCGAACCACCGAGAGTCAAGATATTATTGCAAAATGACGATCTTCAAAAGAAAAACGAAATATATTTCGTATAACTGCATGTACCATACACTTATATTGAGTATTTGATCATTAAAATTATATTTCTTTCTGTTTATATGTTTTATAAATACATGTCAAAATAATACTTTCGCATATTCATTCAGTTTGTCATAAAAAATTGTAAAAAAACAAAGACGATTTTCAGGCAATGTAACCCTCCAGTCCCCTTAAGTCGAATATAGCGGCGATAACGTGTTTACGAGTTGTACGATGGATAAATAGAACATTTTGTAAATGACAAGGTAGATTTTTTAGTTGTTAATTAATGAAGATTGGCGAATAATTATGCAATCATCCACTAATCTTCTTTAATTAATGATTCAAAAACTATGTGGTTATTTGCAAAATGGTAGAAAACTTCTTTTATTCAATTTGGCTTAATGTACAAGTGCACAGCATAAATTGTATTTATCATCACACTCTGCACCGTATCACGCGCAATTATTCTAACTAATTTTCTTTAATTAATAATTTAAAACGTTACGTGTCCCCAAAATAACAGAGAAATGTTTTATTCAGTTTGACCTCATCTACACGTGCGCCAGAGTTTTATATGTATTGTCAGACACCCTGTATGTATGCAAATTTCTTATAATTATATACGAAATTTAGCGCGATATGGCTGGAATATTCCACGCCGACTGCGATAATATTTTAATGGCAAATAGTAGAAGTCAAATGGCCTAAATGGCAGAGCACAGATAGTGATGTGTAAAAATACGAGTTTCTGCCTCTTAAGCTCTTCCTAGCTTCGATATTCTGATGAGTGAGTTTCTCCCCTCATTAATAGCAAAGTTAGTTTAACAGGTGGAAGTTCGTTTTTTTCTCGATACATGGTACAACCTGTGCTTTGCCAATTAGAGTGTGCTAAGTATCAAGTTCAATTAATTAATAACTTGTTAACTATGGCTCGTGTTAACGTGGCGTCGTTGACGTCGGGTCTGTAGGATCTGAGACGATTTTAAAGCACGATATTTTAAAACTTGTTTACATCTATAAGTTGACGTAGCGAGTAGCTTGAGGAATATAAAAAACTCCGCTCCCTTTTAAACAATTTAAATAATGCGTACACCCGATGCTGCTTATAATTTTATAATTGTCCCAATTCGGGGCTATGAAACCCATGTTAATAGCTGTGTGACTTTTTGGTATGTCAACCGTATCGGATTAAAAAATTAACGTATCATTTCAATATTTGGCGATTAATATTCCATATACTTATATATTCCTATATATTCCTATATATGATAATATATATAATATATATAATTATATATATATATATATATATATATATATATATATA
>NW_022639452.1:4594390-4596342 GCF_010583005.1 Odontomachus brunneus
TATATATATATATATATATATATATATATATATATATATATATATACATATATATATATAATTGTAAAAAAAATTATATATAATTATACAAGTCCCTATACACAAGAAAATGTTTTTGAATGGGAAAAGAAGAAAATATTAAGTTAACTATGTTATTTTCAAATAAACGTCGTTATATCACAAATATAAGCACTTATTTTAATTTGTATTTGTACAACAATTTTTGGTGTATATATAATTATATACACCAAAAAGAAAGAGTGTGTGAGGGATATTTTGAATGAGGATGAAGATAAAAAAGAATAGTTGAGAGAATTAGAGAGGATGAGAGGAGAGTATAAGGGAAAGAGGGATGAAGAGAGGGAGAGACAAAGAGAGAGAGATGAAATTGTAAAACAATCGAGAGTTGCTTTGTATTACGGAAAGGGTAAATAAAAATTATTATATACTACATACTATTGTAGGATGGTATAAAGGAATAGAGAGGGTTTCGATGCCGGAAGGTCGAAGTGAAAATGAAGCCTAGCTATTTCTTTGAATATTGACTATATTGACTCGTACAAGGTCTCGAAGACAACTCGCTTGCTTCTAAACGCAGTGCTCGCCTTATATACTACACAGGGTCGCAAGTGGGGACTGAGTTAACAAAAGCCGCTTCTCGTTTTTTGGAGAGCCGCGCCGCGACGCAGCCGATCGCTATCGCATTGTCGCGCTCCGCGGTGATCTCTGAGCGCGACTTCAATCAGGGAGCCGCTCAGGCTCAAGCCGAGGCGCTAACACGCGGTTTTTCTTTAATGTTTGATACCGGCCTTATAGTTGACCGTCTTGCATCCGCACCACACTCGGCCATTCTACCCTGATATCCGCCCCGGATATCCGTTAATCACTTGCGATTAATCTTCCACCCCTAATGACTCATCGTAAAGTGAGTCGTCTGCTTCAACCGCCCATGGCTTCATATAATCGGCCGCAGTGGATGTCTCCAATGGTCCCTCGTGGTCTCCTATTTTCTTCACCGTGTATCGATTGTTACGTAATACTCTAACGATTTTATAAGGACCCAGATATTTGTTAGCCAGTTTCAACCCTGGACCTTGCTGTGTACGCCTGATTGCTACGATGTCGTTCTCGCTATAATTCGTCGGTTTTTTTCGATTTTTATCGAATCCGCGCTTGTTTTCCTTCTGAATCTTTGCGATGCTTTGTTTTGCGCGATCTCTGATTTCATCGCGATCTTCTTGGAATTCGGAAATCCATTCCCTTTCAACTAATTCGCGAACTTCACCATTATCTCGCAGGCGCGCATGTGTCCCAAATAATACATTGAATGGAGACGTACCTAGACTTCTATGCAGTGTAGTATTGAGGCATTGTTGGGCTAAGCCTAAATATTTATACCATTCCTCTCGTTTTGGGGCTGCAAGCTTGGTTAACAGAGGAATCAGTGTACGGTTTACTCGTTCGGCCTGACCGTTCGCTCTCGGTATTCCGGCCGTAATAAGGATATGCTCAATTCTTTCCTCTTTACAATAATTCTGGAAATCATTTGAGGTGAAGGCAGTGCCTCGATCCGAAATTATTCGACGTGGATTTCCAAAGATGATCGACTGCTTTTTTAAAATATTCAATACCTCAGCTGTACCGGTACTCTTGGTCGCGTATAACCATACGAATTTGGAAAATGAATCAACAATAAGAAATATATGATTGTAACGTTTTTTTGTCGAAGGAAGCGGTCCCAAATGATCAATGTGATAAGTGTCAAACGGTATTTCTCCTTTATTAATTGGATTCAAAAATCCTTCCTGCTTGCCCTGTTTCCGCTCGGCTAAGATACAAGGGACGCAGTTTTTGATAATTTTCTCGATTCTAGCTTTAGCGTCAGGAATCCAATAGTCTCTTTTTAATAATGCCTCTGTTTTCGCGACTGAAAAATGTCCTTTCTCGTGAGC
>NW_022639452.1:4596352-4609771 GCF_010583005.1 Odontomachus brunneus
ACCGTCTTTCTTTTTCGCTAACACAACGGGACTCGCGTATTCTGATAATGATGGCTGCACAACGCCGTCGCGTACCCATTCATTTACCTGTGTATTCACCTTCTCTCTCTCTAATGGCGACAATCGTCTTGCCCTTTGATATATAGGTTCTGATACATCGTCTTTTAATAGTATCGTCATTTTTACTCCTACGTCTGGCGCTTGCTCGGGCTTATAATCACTAATTAAATTCTGAATCATTTCTCTGTGCTCTACGTTTTTTATGTGTGTTAGGTCTACATTATTTGCCTCATCTAAACCTACACTTATCTGACATATCTCATTAAATTCTACATTGTCCGAAACGAGCTTTCGTGCGCTGACAAAAATGTTACCGGCTTCTATCGTAAGTTTGACGGTATCTAAGAAATCTGTGCCGATGAGCATGCTGTGTTCCATAAGTGTATCCGGAACGACACGGATAAGAATCGGATAATCATTACCGTCGATGGTTATAATCGCGTTAAACTCGCCCAGAGTCTCATTATCACCGGAGCCTATTCCGCGAAATCGAATTTTATTATTCTGTAATTTCGGAATACCCATTTTGGTGTATCTGTCGGTGCGCATCAAACAAATATCGCTCCCGGTATCGATAAGCGCTCTTATCTTCTGATCGTTAATCGATACTTCCTTTAAGTATTTTTTCCGGACATTTTGCGTAATGATATTGGTATCTTTTACCGTCGCTTGCCGCTTAACACACGTTGCCGCGAGATGCCCACGCTCACCGCAGCCAAAACACTTAGGTCCTTCCGCTCTCGTTGGACACTCTGCACCCACGTGGTTCCGCTGTCCACAATTGAAGCACCGTTTCTCGTTCCGTAGCATCTCCTTCTTGTCCGCTCTCTCAGTTCCTCGACTACGGGTCCCGCCTTGCGCCTCCGTCCTCTTCGCAGCACTGGTCGGAAACTTTTCCTTGAGACTCACTTTTTCGAAGGCCTTGAGTAATGAAGCTTTCGTCGCAAATCTACTGATGCGTGCTTGGTCTCTCAGGCTCATGACCGGTATGCCATCGATAATATATTCAAGCACTTCGTCCTTGTCGATTGGCACTCGATTTGCAAGAATTGTCTTCGCATGGACATATTCATGGAATGTTTCACCCCTCTGCCAAGTTCGTTGCTCAAACGACTTTCTTAATTCTATCTTGCTCGGGCGATGGTCGAACATTTCGCGCAACTCACACAGCAAGTCGTCTACAGAAGATTCTATATGAGTGGGATCGGAATGCAACCATTCTAATGCTTTTCCTTTTAGCCTCATGCCGATCAAGATTCTGGTATAACTCTCCGTCAGTCCATACGCCCCCCTCAGCAGTATCACTTGCCGCTCCCAATTCTCGTAATCTCCGGTGTCTCCGTCGAAATAACCCAGCAAATCCGCCACTGCTGCTATATTTAGTTTGGATGACACTGTCATTGGTCCTTGTTCTACTCGTTGCTCTCGATCGGACACGCTCATTTCTCGCATCCCTCGCAACAATTGCATCTCTCTTCTTGCCAACGCTAGTTCACGCTCCGCGAGCTCTTTTTCTCGACGATATATCTCGATTTCTCTCTGGTGATCGGTGATTGTTGGTATGGCCGACGCGTTTGTCGGACCGATTTCCGACGTTTCAGGGGTGTCTTCCATCCACGCACCCGACGGATTCGCTTCCATCAATCGTGCAATTAACTCGGACTTGTTGCCTGCTAAGCTTAGTCCTAAAATCTTCAATTTTTCCTTCAGTTCGACTATCGTGAACTCACTGGGTTCTCTCACGACACTCATTTTGCTTGCTCGCTCTCACTTTTTTTTCAGTATCTCTCTGTTTCTCGCTAAGTATGCTCACTGACTGTCCTTGCACTTTACTCACAGCACTTCGATCTAACGACGTCGATCCCGGACGAGCCCCCAATTTATGTAGGATGGTATAAAGGAATAGAGAGGGTTTCGATGAGGGAAGGTCGAAGTGAAAATGAAGCCTAGCTATTTATTTGAATATTGACAGTATTGACTCGTATAAGGTCTCGAAGACAACTCGCTCGCTTCTAAACGCAGTGCTCGCCTTATATACTACAAAGGGTCGCAAAGTGGGGACTGAGTTAACAAAAGCCGCTTCTCGTTTTTTGGAGAGCCGCGCCGCGACGCAGCCGATCGCTATCGCATTGTCGCGCTCCGCGGTGATCTCTGAGCGCGACTTCAATCAGGGAGCCGCTCAGGCTCAAGCCGAGGCGCTAACACGCGGTTTTTCTTTAATGTTTGATACCGGCCTTATAGTTGACCGTCTTGCATCCGCACCACACTATTATATCATATACTACACATACATGGTCTGTCCGGAAAGTAATGAGACTGATTTTCTTGGGCCAATCAGAAGGGTCGGGGGACAGAGTCCCCGGGCATGACGGTTGGTGGGAAATGTCAGGTAAACCTAGCTCGGTTGCCTCTGAGCCTTTACAGAGTACAGATCACTTGCGAAGTGGACAGCTGTTTGAGCGTCACGTCACAGGTCAAAATGCAGCGCAGTGTCGATCAGCAATACATGATAAAGTTTTGCGTTAAACTCGAAAAATCTGCGACTGAGACGCTTGCTATGATAGAGAAAGCATACGGGAAGGATGCTTTATCGAAAGCACAAGTGTTTAGGTGGCACAAAGCGTTCAGAGAAGGAAAAGAGGACATCGAGGATGAGCAACGCGCAGGGCGCCCATTAACGTCTCACACTTCGGAGACATTAAAATGTCTCTTATGTCTAAAACCGCTTTCACTTTTCGTCACATAGTCCGAAGTGTATAGTCAATTCTTCTGTATAATCAATTGTTCTCCGTTGCCTCAACCGAATTCTAATATCACTGAATGTTCAGACGAATATTTTCGGTTGCGACAACAGAAATATTAGTTTTCATAACAGAGATATCGCTTCTGATCACATCTTTTTTAGTTGGTTCCTATTTGGTTGCACCAAACTAAAACTTTTTTTGCGTGTACCAGGTCTGTAAATATGAAACCGGAATTTGCCCATAGATGGTCCTAGCTGTCAATGTAGTTCCCATCAAACCGCGTCATTGGCGCCATTTCCTTGTTGACACCTCTGACAAAGATTTTCAACTCACAACAAGTTTCATACAACAGCATAGTTTGTAATAGCGTTGAACATGTCGAATTTTGTGCCTGTAAACTACGATTTGCGGACAGCATTGATTTTCTGTTACCATTTGAAGAAAACTGCTGCAGAATCGCATCGAATGCTTGTCGAAGCTTACGGTGAGCATGCTCTTGGTAAATCACAGTGCTTTGAGTGGTTTAAAAAATTCAAAAGTGGCGATTTTGACGTGAGAAACGAAGAACGTGGAAGACCACCGAAAAAGTTTGAAGACAGCGAATTGCAAGCATTGTTGGATGAGGATGACACTCAAACGCAACAACAACTCGCGGATCAATTAAATGTGACACGAGAAGCCGTCTCCATACGTTTGAAAGCCATGGGAAAGATCCAGAAGATGGGAAAATGGGTTCCACATGAACTGAATGAAAGACAGCAGGAAAACCGAAAAACCACTTGCGAAATGCTGCTCGCCAGGTACAAAAGAAAGTCATTTCTCCATCGAATTGTGACTGGCGATGAAAAGTGGATATATTTTGAGAATCCTAAGCGTAAAAGATCATGGGTAACTCCAGGCGAACCATCGACATCGACTGCAAGGCCAAATCGCTATGGACGGAAGACAATGCTCTGTGTTTGGTAGGATCAGAAGGGTGTGATCTATTATGAACTGCTAAAACCTGACCAAACCGTTAATACTGAACGGTACCGACAACAACTGATCGATTTGAATCAAGCTTTGCGTGAAAAACGATTAGAATATAAAAAAAGGCAACATAAAGTGATTTTGCTTCACGATAATGCACCATCACACACAGCAAAACTGGTCAAGGAAACGATTGAGGCGTTTAGTTGGGAAATACTTTCGCATGCGGCTTACTCACCAGACTTGGCTCCGTCCGATTACTATTTATTTGCATCGATGGGACACGCACTTGCTAAGCAGCGCTTCACTTCTTACGAAAATGTACGAAAATGGCTCGATGACTGGTTTGCCTCAAAAGAGCAACAGTTTTTTTGGCTTGGCATCCACAAATTGTTAAACAGGTGGGGAAAATGTATAGCTAGCGATGGGCAATACTTCGAATAAAATATTTTTTTATCATTTTCATACAATAAACGTGTATTTTCTATACAAAAATTCCGGTTTTCATGTTTACATACCTGGTAGTAATATTTTGTCGGCTAGTGACAATTTTAAGGTAATGACAATATAGATGAGCGTAAAAGCGCAAATGGAGGTCACTTATCGTCGACCTCGCTATTGATGTTATAGAGCCGATACATAGTTTTCGTTATTACGCTGTCACTCTATCTCTCGCATCGCAAGTACGAGCGTTTCCATTGAGATTATTATTATTACAACAGTCGCGAACGCGAGAGCGTGACGTCGCTTCCTTGTTATTATGAGTCAGGTCGCTCGGGCATTTCATGTAGTATTATCAAGCAATGGCCGAAGAAGGAACATTGATGGTAACGTGAACTCGATTCGTCCTGCCCGATACCTCGTCCCCGGTAAGCGGGAACTCCGCGACTAGACTCGAGAATATGCAAGGATAGTGGCGGCGGCGGCGTGCAATAAGTTCTCGCTGCGGAATCGTATCGAACGCGCGTCCATTTATCAGGGACCGACTTGATCGTAGGGCGTAAACAGATGGTGTTCCGTTGCTCGATCGCTCGCGCGTATGTGTGTACAGTCGACTCGAAGGTCGACTGCACCTGACTGGACGGTGCGGCGCGGTGGCGGCGCAGACACGCGTGATCGCGTGTATTTGCCCGATTACACCGTGTGTCACGTTTCGAACACATAGCAGACAAATGGATATATCGCCGCGGGCACGAAAGAGAGAGAGAGAGAGAGAGAGAGAGAGAGAGAGAACGCGCGCGGTGTACCGCCCTTTTGATAGGAATCTCGATGGTCTTTATCGGGGTGAGACGCGCCAAACAAAAATTTCTTCGCGGAACGGGAGCCCTCCTGGAATTTAGAATGACTGCGCACGTCTTCGATAACGTATCGGAACGGATAAACCGCCAAGATATTTCACACGCTGTATAGCACGGGATTCGATACGATATTCGCGGCACTTGCGTTATAAAGCGGAAAATGCAAGTAGCTCGGATCACACAACAGCACAGCGACGCGTACTAAAGTTATCGCGTCTCTGCGTTGTAAAACATAGAAACACGAGAAACGTAAATTGACGGTTGATCACACGGCGGTAAAACCAACACGTTCGACAGATGTGGGCCCGTGACTCGCGCCGCGACATACCGAGCGACCGAGAAACTTCGGAAACGTGATCTATGTTTTAGCGAGAGTGCGCTCGATGGTGCTCTTGTATTTCTTACAGTCCGTGTGTAACATTGTACAATAAAATAGCACGATGCATAAGTTAGACTGATCCGCCTTAACTAACGTATCCTGAAATACACTACAAGTCGCGCTAAATATTAATTACACGGAGATTCCGAGTGGAAACACGGCCG
This sequence comes from Odontomachus brunneus, assembly GCF_010583005.1. NCBI lineage: Eukaryota > Metazoa > Arthropoda > Insecta > Hymenoptera > Formicidae > Odontomachus > Odontomachus brunneus. Next base: position 4,601,967 of record NW_022639452.1, read on the forward strand.
GCGTATTCTCGCGCCGAGAGATTACTATTAATAAAATAAACTTTTCGGGGGATGGGGGAGGGATACACGGACGTGAAGCTCCCGGTATACCGCCCATTTCTAATCTTGCACGGACAACGCGCGGCGGTGCGCCTAGCATGGAAATGGTAATTTATCCGACGACCCTGCTCATTCGTAACATGTAGAAACGGCCAACCTTGCCGTGTTGTAGCCCGTACGCTCGATTAATCATTTAGCTGCCTAATGGGCTCTGCGAGATTCGACGCGCGGACGAGACGCGGGACAACGAGGCATACATTCCCGGGCTTGAGCACACGCCATTCGCGCTGGGGTTCCTCTTTTCGGGGGTAGTCGCGCTTCTTTCGAGCTCACGCGAGGGTAGTAACGTCGCCTCGGGGCTTGCAGCGCGTTCAGCTCCTGATCGAATTCTTACACAGGGAAAGCGGTCGTGACGGTGCGACGACGACCTTTATCGCTACGACGTCACTGAATAGGGCGATAAAGTCTGGGACGGAACGAGCGAAGATGACGAGGGGAAAGGAGAGAGAGAAAGAGGGATGCAGACGAAGAACTTGTCATTGTATCGCGGATGTCGGCTGGGTGACGAACGGGAGGAGGGTGAAAGTGAATGGCTAGACGGTCGGGGTATTCGGAGGTGTTCCCGTAAACGCGAAGAACGACGCCGAGGTAGTTTGCGTGTCACCGTTACATTTATTGGCAGCAGATACGATGATGCGTCGGATCGTTAGGGAGAAACCTTAAATAGACAGTCTTTCGCTACGTATCCTTCGCTCCGCTTGAAGAGGAAAGATGAAGCAGAGGAAACAGAGAGGGGGGAGGGAGGGGTGGAAAGGAGGCGGAATGAAGGGGAACGATGGGAGCGCTGGAGGTAGGAGTTTTTGCGGCGTTGATAACGGATGAAAAATGGAGAGTCACGAGTCTTGATTAGAATCGAGAATATGAATCGACCCTTTCGATCGTCAATATTCATGGACGCGGCAGCGCTACGAAAGGAAAATTCTCGCTTAAATGGAAAATAAATGATTGAGCGTCGGGAAACAATTGGACAAACGCGCTTTTCTGTTCCTCTCGTGCGAAACGACAAGGCGGTCCAAAAATCTACGGCGGCGAGCGCGAATCGACGCTCGGTCATTAAAGGTGATAACAGTGTGATAAGTATTTGCTTCATCCGTGTTGTCGAGGTTAACGCGCCGGTGAGCACATGGGAATTAATTCTAATGCACAGGGCCAAAATGCCAATTTGTGGTGTGTCGAGCTAATGGATAGCAACCGTTTTAAATTTATTAAGCGAGATTTCGCACATTCTGTGGTATGTTAATTATATCACGGCCTATTGAATAATACGCAATTTAACAGTCACGTACGCTACGGCAAACCGACGTACAATGCTGATTGGAAAGTGCACGAAAATTATAGGGACTGTTTTGCGCACGAACTGTTTTGGCGACGGACCAAACAGTTGAATATTGCCTGGAATCAATTAACACTCCCCAATCAACTGCTTGTACCGCCGAACGGAGGGCTTTTAATGCTTTTAATGGAGGGCTTTTTCTGCTTCTCATGCAGAAAATCCGTTTCAATTTATTTACATTTGCAATGTGTGAACATGACGATCCTAATTTTACACAGACGCAAACGTTTGCAACATCCACCAATGTAGTCAAGGCAAACGAGTGTAACAATTGTAGTTTGCCTCTTCACCATCACGTTGTATCAGCGCCCGGCTCTACGTATCGCCGGTGATATTGCCATTCGATGCCATTCGATGCTGTTATTGAATGTTTACGAGACAGTTAACGGTGTTTTTGACGCAAACGGGACAAACCAGACAATGCAAAGCGCTTGATGCGGCCAAAAATAATTGAATTATATCAATAACTACGGGAGGAATTGTAATATTAACAGCAAAATTATCAATCACATCGTCTAATATCGACGATCAATTTCAAAAACATGTTTTGCTGCTCCAAGTAGAATTGTCACGGTTTAAATTTATCACTGTTTTTTATCTGCTAGAAAATTGTCTGTGCTACATACAATTTACAGCAACAGCATTTTAAAAATATCTGCAAGCAAATTTAGGTAGGTGTGAGGATTATACATTTGTTTGTCTCTCGTCGCTAGTTTTTTTTATCTGCTACAATCAATTTTTATAAGAAGTGTGACTTAATTTGGATGGGCGTCGATATTCTCACTAAATCTCGCAAAGTTCAGATAGAAATTATGCCTCTGTTATCTATATTGATTAAATATAACGATATTGCAGTGTTTTGCTATATGTATTAGTTAATTTCTCATATCTAGATGATTTTCGTTATAATTACAAGACTATTTTTTTTAGTGCAATTAAGCCTGGATTCTATATTGCGTATAATCTTCGAGACGATTGAATCGAAAATTAACAATTAATATCTTCTAACACGACTACATGTGTATATAAAGAAAAAAGCTTAGTTAAATTAGTTTTAATATAAATAAATAGAATTCCTGATTATTGTAATAAGATATTCTGGTATGCAATCAAAACATTTTGATATAATAGCAGTTGGAGTTTGGTTGCTGCGTATGCAGTAATAATATATCGAAGTATCTTGCTATTATGACTACATGAGAAAAGATCATAGTTAGGTCACTGTGACGTGACGTTAGACGGCTAATTTGGTGGAACTAAACTGAATTTTTGATTATAATCATATCTAGTATTCAATGCAGATTACAATATAGGTAGACAATATGTAATAAGTCTATTAATTGGAGAAATAGTGTAATGCGACTAGAAAGACTCACAATCTGCAGGTCTTGAGTTTCAATCCCACTAGGATAAAAGTAAATTCTTCAAATATAATACAACAAATCAATTAAATGGTTAATTTAAAATAAAATAATCATACAATATCTTAAGAAACACTTTTGTTTAGAAAAGTAATAAATTTATAATAAAAAATATGAATATGCATGATTTTATTATTGTAACCAAAGTCTTATTACTTTAACCAAAATTATGGTTTATTTCGCACCAAGCAGTCTGATTAATATATCTTGAACTCAGATTAATTAAGTCAATTTTTTTTCGTATAAAAATTAAATGAAATCTGACAATATACGAGGAAATTAAATGAAATCTGACAATATACGAGGAACTAATTAGGTAAAAGTAAGGCATTTATAAATATAGGATATATCTCTGATAAGGCTGAGTATTGGATAAAAAACTTTTATAAGATTGTGATAGTTAAATCTATAGTAGGTCCATATTGAGATTCTAATATATTAACTACATATTATTGTCTTGTGTATTATATTAGAAGGTTGCAATTAATCGAATTAAAATTAATCGAATCTTTTTTAGGCTTATTCTCTCTTATTCTCTTATTCTCTCTTTTTGGGCTTATTGTTCGTCTCATGTTATAAATGAGGCCATTTGTAACTAATCTTATATACAGGATATCTGGCGATAAATGGAAAAACGCTCATATATGTATATCGATTATAAATTACCGTATATAGAATTCCTCTATTTTGCAAATAATCTAGTAAAATTTTAGTTATTAATTGGAGAAAGTTGACTAATGGTTGCACATGGTTACTCACCAATCTTGTTTAACCAATCGCTAAAAAATCTACGTGTTTATTTGAAAGTGATAAAGAATATTTTTGTTCAGTTTAACTTAATATACAAGCATACAATGGTCTCATCGACTCATCACACGCATAATATTATTTAACGTCTGAAAAACGTCTTGAAATTCTTAAGACGTTTTATCCCATCAACGCCCAAATGTGCTGAAATTTTACGTTAATTTTAGCCATTTATTTTATTACGGAAATGAGGTTCGTTGTTTATAAAGAGTACTATTCCTACCGAAATTGTTTTACTATGTAATTACTATGTAAATTACTATGTAATTTTATAATAATATTGACCTTAAAACGACTTCAATAACCAAATATAAACGAAAACTTGAATTAAACGCTTCAAATCAACCGCTATTTTGGTACCGCCATGTTTGTTGAAAAAAAAAATACTTATGGCATATTTCTTAAGTTAAAGTGTTGGGAACACGTTTTAGACACTTTCCCGAGCGATACTAACACGTTTTTATGGATAAAATAATGAAAGAAGAAAAAATTAGCTCTAAAAACATGCGTTTTTTATTTTGTTTTACAAAAATTTTGCATAAATTGCGATTTTTTTAAATTTTCTTAACACTATTCGATAGAGCAACATCGAAATTGATAGGAATGGTAGGAACTTTTTACAAACAACAAACCTCATTTCCGTAGTAAAATAAATGGCTCAAATGAACGTAAAATTTCAACACATTTGGGCTTTAATGGATTAAAATGTTATCAAAAAGAGAGATATTATTATAATGTTTTTAAGATGTTTTATATCCCGGCTTAAAGATGTTCCTATCTATTATTGATGATCCTATTTATTATTTTAAGACATTTTTGAGACATTATTTTAAGAAGCTTTAAAAACTTGTATTCTATTCAAAGCTTCTTGCTTCTTACTTCAAAGTATTCTTGCTTGGAAGAATAAAAAATCGATTTTTTTATTGCAGATTTTGAAATATAATATCTCAAGAATGTATTTTTAAAATGATATGTCTAGATCGAACGAAATAACAAAGATATAGCTAAATCAAGTGAGCGCTGAATTGATAATCGAGTAAAGCTGAATGGCCACGAAGCGGATTTGAAATTGTTTTTTTTTTTTTAGCGAAGAGCTATGCATGCCGCTAAGTTCGTTCTATAGGGAGAAATTTGATTCTCGGCGTGCTCCGTTACGAGCTTAGCGGTTAGTTTTTCCAGACAGATTGGGTGTTATGTTCTAGCGTGTTGCTAGGATCCCAATACGATTCATCCGATCAGATAGACCAAATGTTAGTCATACTATATTTACAGTTCACATTACATTATATTATATTTGACAGTTCATATAATGAAAGAAAATTGTTACATAATTTGCGTGATAATGCACAAATCTTCTTTAATCAATATCTAAAAATTTATGTGGTCATCCCTTATAGAAATATCATACTAAGAATCATTGATAATTACTTATTATCCAGTATTTTTAATACTGAAAATAAGTAATTATCAATGATTCTTAGTATGATATTTCTATAAGGGATTTGCAAAATGGTAGGCACTTTTTTGTTCAGTCTGACTTAATTCATAAGTATACAACGACAGACGGCGCTGTGTGTGTGTATTTAAAGCTAGATGAATTATTAGAAAGATGTGTTTAGGAAGGGAGGGCATTATTATTATTTACCAGAAATTAAATACTGGGCAAAAAATTACTAAATTACTGAATTGGTAGTACTTAATCATTAATAACCGATTGTATTGCCAATGCTGGGGAAGTACTGGCTAATAACGGTTGGGCCAGTACTATTTACCAGTACTGGGCCGAAGTTATCATTCCATAGTATTCCCATTGGTGGGCCAGTTATGGTCGTCATTACTGCGCCAATATCTGACGACCAATTTTGAGCCAGTATTAGGCCAATAGTAAAATCCTATATGGGTCATCTGACCTATTACCAGATACCATGTACAATAGATTTGTGATAACAATTATTATTAAAATCATTTTCCGTATTTTTCCTCTAATTTTGAATGTTATCAGAAATTTTGACAAACCGTTAAATCATAAGAATGATTTAAACTTAAATATAAACTTTGAGTGTGTGAATGAAGGTGGTGTATCATTTTGATTCCTGATAATTTCCTGATAAATGTTGTCTATTGAGATAGGAAAAAAAACTGATCCGAACAAAGTAACATCAAATTCACGTTGGCATTTTATGTTTGGCGCCACAAGGACACTGATGTATAGGACTTGTAGCAGGGCATATTTGTCCTAATGATAGTAAGTAGAGTGATAAATGATGTGTCCTAAATATAAAAAAAGCTGTTTATTCCATTGAATAAAGTTATTATTAATAGTGGGAAATTATATATCCGGGCTATACGTGTCCCGTTGGTAGCAAAAGGATAAACCAATCGCTGTCTCTTTATATAGGACTATCAAAAAAGAAGTCAGAATTCTCAATAGTTTGCGAATTTCCACAAAATAATGCGCCAGCTTCTCACATACGCTATGAATCGTCATAATTCATTAGTATCATCAATTCCTGTTCGATCGGGAAATCAGGCAGCTGCAGTCAAAGAAAGATGAGTAACCGTTCACGTGACGGTGGAATATTTGAATAGGGAAATTGCAGAGAAAGTATATATACGCAATGGAACGTAAAATTTCTTTGAAATTATTAACCAATATGATCAGTTTTTTATTTCTCATAAAAGTAATCTTTCTTTCTATGTATGGATCTGATAAAGATTTAACGAGGATCTGATTAGGAGCTGACGATGAGTTCTTAATAAAGTTCTAATTATCACGTTATATGAATGATTAGAACTCAGTGACATTACCTTATACAAGCTCGGTAATTGATTGGAATGAACTTTATCAGGGTCATGAGATAAATTTATAGTCATGGAAGCGTGCAAAGATGTCCGCTTACCAGCGCAAGAAATTCTCCCTCATTGTCAAAACCATTGTAACGATTCTCTGCTGCGGTGGAATACTATAGTCCACGAAGTTGTAGTTTTTGTTACTTGCTCTTTCACGCTATTTCACGGGAAATTCAGGGAAATTGCAGTTAGCGTGATAATGAATTATTGTACGCCGGCAACACTATTGTGCGACCAGAAGTTGGAGATTGCAAAGTTGAAGATTGCGCAATAGATATAGTCCGTGAGCATTTGGAATAATGTACGCAATAGCTACAGCTAAACGGACGAATTAATCGAATTAATTGAATGAAAGAGCAAGATCCTAACACTCTGCGTGCGCTGCTATGCACTCTCTCCCTCTCTCTCTCTCTCGTAATTTAGTCTCGATATCGATCTTGTTCGTTTTTCGGAAGTATTTACGAGAATTTTAAGTTGCTTTTGACGTATTAATTATCGCGGAAGCGGGGATTTTACTTCGTGAAATAAAATCAAGGCAAAACCGCGCGAAGAAAATTGCCTTCAACTGGTTCGTGATTTCCTAGCGGGGTCGCATAAAATATTACTCGGCAAGATATACCTGCAAGATTCTCCGTATCCACGACTCCGAGACGCGACGTCGGCTTGAATGCGAACCTAACTTTCCGGCAGGTAAAGCACAACAGACGCGGGTCATTAACGATGCATGCGGAGATTTCTCGTGGGATCCGATATCTCTTTCGTATTATTTCATGCTTGCGGAGCTCTCTCGTATACCATTACAGGTATTAATAGCCGATCTGTGTATAGAATTTTTAACGAATGCAAACCACCTGGGACTTTGAATTCATTCACTGTCTCGCCTCGGGCTTCTATATAATGGTAAAAAAAAAAAAAAAGAGAGGAAAGGCGAAGAGAAGGTGGAAAAGGGCGAGGGCGAAGGCGGCGATTTACCGACCTGCTGCTAAAGGGTTTATTTCACGGCGGTGGATCTACCGTCGCGGCTGAGTTTAATTGTATCGACCGTGGTGGTGGGAAAGCCGAAGGAACGTTTAAAGCTTACTAAGTGCACCGACATTTTTCAGGCGGCCCACTACGCGAAGTTCATTTTCAGCTGGATCACGTGCTTGCGCACGAAGTCCGGTACACTGCGTAAGAGTGTATGTGTGTATATGTGTGTTTGAGAAAGAGAGAGAGGGGAGGGAGGGAGAGGGAGAGAGAGAGAGAGAGAGAAAGAGAGAGAGAGAGAGAGAGAGAGAGAGAGAGAGAGAGAGAGA
>NW_022639452.1:4611117-4615994 GCF_010583005.1 Odontomachus brunneus
AGAGAGAGAGAGAGAGAGAGAGAGAGAGAGAGAGAGAGAGAGGAAGAGGAAAATCTGGGAGCGGATAGACGGTGTAAAGCAGCGTAAAATTCGGCGCGATTGTATATCAGACACGCGAACCAATTAAAACGCCCTCGAATATGACGCAGCTGTGAGTAAGTGCCGGCGGCGCTGTAAATCACCTTGCTTGTATCTACTTACACGCAATATCGCGCGCGTTTTTCACCGATAATTCTGGCATCGTGCATTTCATTAGATGTGTGATTTAACGGTCACAGTAACGAGGCTGTTATTTCCCATAAAGGAGAGAGAGAGAAAAGCGAGAGAGAAAGAAAACTCATGACACGCGGAATCTGGACATGCGGGACTCTTTTTTACGTTGTATGGCCCTAATTGCATCGGCCGGTCGGTCGGCTGGCCGCAGTTGAATACATGTAAAGTGGCTCGGCGTAAGAATCGGAATGGTATTTTGCACTATGACGTGACGGCGGTAATTTGCATTGTAATGTAAGTCAATTATCGCGTGTTCCGTAACTCACGAACGTGTACACGTTACTGATCTCAGCTTTGTACACGGCCTCCCTCTCTCCTTGCGGGATTACTAGAAATGCACAGAGGCAGCTGCTACCACCATCCCCTCCGCTCGAAATGTTACACTCAAGGGGAATATAGGTGATTGGAGTGTATCCCCCAAAGCTGCGCGAACTGTCCACCATTGAAATTATCGGGCAGAAAATGAGCGAGAGAATATGTCCGTTACAGTTGGTGGCAGCGCACGTTTTCGTAATAGTCGTGAATTCTCGAGCACTCGAATGCACGGCAACAGTCATTATCGATAACACAATGATGTTCTAATCAAGCGACTATAAAATATCGACATTCTATTGCGATTTCCATGTCTGCAATTTTCTAGAATTTGCTCTAATATTTAGAGGACCGAGATAGTTAACCTATTCGTTATGGAGTTCCAACATTCGATGTTATCGACATTATTACCACCCACCCTTTCGCTCTTAACGTCAGTATACTTTTCAATAACATATACATTCTGTCAAAAAAGTATCGGGAATTGTCGATTTAAACTGCCCGCGCTAGTCGAAGATATAAAAATTTTTTTTCCCAGGTTGGTACAACTGTCCTTAATTATGATGCCAAGTTAGAGTGGAATCTGTCAACCAGTGTGTTTACAACAGCTGGTTAAGTCAGTCGATGTCAGTAGTGCGTGCCGATTTTTACAATGAGTGAAAATATTGAACAAAGAATTTGTCTCAAATTTTGTGTTGCGAACGAAATTTCGTGTGCTGATGCATTGAAGATGTTGCAGAAGGCTTATGGTGATTCAGCACTATCAAAAACCCGTGCATATGAGTGGTACAAAGTCTTCAAGGAGGGTCGAGAAGTCGTCGAAGACTTGCCTCGTTCTGGACGCCCGTCAACAAGTTTGACCGAAGATAACATCGAAAAAGTGAAAGAAATTGTACTCGAAAACCGTCATTCCAGCTTAAGAGAGGTAGCACACGAACTTAACATGTCCCATGAGCCCGTTCGTTCGATTTTGGTCGATAATTTAGGCATGAGACGCGTCGCCGCAAGACTCGTTCCAAAAGACCTGAATGCGCCGTCTCACCGAGCTACGATTGTGACTGATTTTCTCGCTAAAAACTCAACAAATATATTTGAACAATCACCGTATTCACCAGATTTGGCACCGTGTGACTTCTTCTTCTTCCCAAAACTGAAATTGCCGCTCCGCGGTACTCGTTTTGAGTCGATTGAAGCCATCAAACAAAAATCGGCGCGTGAACTGAAGGCCATCCCGGAAAGCGCCTATAAGAAATGTTTCGAAGATTGGAAAAAACGATGGCATAACGTGCGTTGCTTCAAATGGAGCCTACTTTGAACGCGACCCAATAAATTTCGATGAATAAATGAAATATGTGTGTTTTATTTAACAATTCCCGGTACTTTCTTGACAGAATGTAATACTTTACTCGCCAAATGTGTATTTCTGCTCGACAAATCTAGAAATACATTGCTGAATGTAATTTGGCAAACTACGGATTAATTGGATTATCATATTATTTTGAAACGTCGAGGTATTTCAAGATCGCAACGGATACGTCTAGTTGTTCGAAAAGTGGTTTAATTTGAATATTCAGCGAAATTAGTTGTTCAATGATAGCAGTAAGAGAGAGAACTACCATTTCCCGTCGTAGCGACTGTGGAAACAGTTACGAATGATGGAAGCTGTTACGTCACCGGCCGCTTTAAAATTCAAGACAACGATATTAATCTCTCGGCTTTGTAAACTCTTTCTTCCAATTCATTAAAACTTCGACATCCGATATGCTGAACAAGTAAGCGTAAGAGAGAGGAAAGAAAATTACGGTCCTACCAGCGCCGGGGGAAAAGGGTGCATAACTCCCCAGTTCGGAACTCGCTTCGCTCGGCGTAAATGAGGGACTCGCTGAGAGAAACAGGCTGGCGTTTCATAATTAAAAAGGAATTGTAGATGTCCACGAGAAGGGCGGCGCAATCCCCTCCTCTCTCTTCCTCTTTCTCCTTCACCTCTCTCTCTCTCTCTCTCTCTCTCTCTCTCTCTCTCTCTCTCTCTCTCTCATACGCTCGCACGCGCGCCTGTATCTCTTTAGATCTAAAACAGAGGATCTGTGGAAACGAGCAATACCTCGCGGACATATGATGATTAACGATCGGCACGGTGGCGGCACACACAAAGCGGCGTGTTCCGCCGGTGATTTACTACGATCGCGTACATTTTTCGCTTATTCCCAGTAATGTGCCTCACCGGCAAACATTTTCGTTTTTCACGTCGAGCCGATGAAAGTGTAAAAACTATATAAAATCATACGCAAGCCGCAGACTAATAACCTATCATCCGACGAGTTATCGCGATAAATGTATCGAATTTGTCGGACAAACAATTCTTTTAACCGGGCAGCTTTCCACGTTGCAGTGAAATAAAAGTTAACGCATTACCGGGTGTGCTTGTTTGCTCGCTCGTTCGCTACGCTTCGACTTCGCAACTCGACTTGTCCGCGGAATTAATACAAACTTATCTGTTTGTTCGTTATCGCGTTTCCGGTCATTGATGCATCCCGCGTCTCTTCCCGCGCACGAACGCGCGCAAACAGGAAAGCCGCGGAAGAATCTACAATTTATATGGAGGATTTTCGCAAATATTTCTAGGGTGGAAAGTAATTAAGTGTTTTCGGTGAAACGTTCGTGTTTGAGGACGCGCGATATTTTCCGTCGACGCGCGGTTTCAACAGGATGACAAACGGCGCAGGTCTGTTGACACGCATTTGTAGGATTAACCTCTAAAAGACAAAATAAAATTATGGTGATATGAGCAACAAAGTGGAGTCATATATGACCCTAACATTTTTTTAATTCATTCTTTTTTCTCGTGTGTTGAAATTTGTATTTATTAGAATAAATGGGTAGGAATTTAACGAAAAAAAATTGTTATTGTATAAACAACATTTTCTCACATAGTATCGAATTTTAATACTAACATATCACAAAGTTTCAATGGATTGCATTGAGAAGTATTTATATTACTAAACATTTACTTTAATGAAGCTTGAAAACTATTATTCATATATTACATTAACACAATTTTTCTAATACAAAGTGAAAAAAGTTTCACACAGAAAATAGACATAAATAATGAGGATAAATCAGAGCAAACCTTTTAATAAAATGAAAAACTAGAATATACTTTAAACGTAAAAAGTTAGACAAAAATAACAAACTTAAACAAAATTTGTCTAAACATAAATAGTAAAAAGCAGAAAGTAGAAATAAATAAAAACTTTCTAAAATGAGAAACCAAAATGAAAGCTTTAAATTTAGAAAAATGACACGTAAAAAACATACAAAAATTCAAATATCGTTTAAGTATTTCTCGCATATAACTTTGAAACGCACTTTGCAGATTGAGTTTTTTGTGCTGCGATGGTAGTCGCGTTTATAACGTTCAGGTAATTAAGGCGAAGGTACCAAAATGCTGGAGTCTTAATTGTCAAGAGAAAGTGATGTCTACATTATTAAGTAAAATATACCTAATGGGGTCATCGTTAGCTCCACCTTGTTGTTTAACCCTTTGCCACCGATTATTGCCTTGAGATAACATTCAGTTCAAGTCGACCAGACGTCGAATTAATCGATATTTTTCTACATCAAACTGTCAAACGTTGTTGGTAACACTGTCTCTCATGACTCTAAGCGAGATTTTTATCTTATCACCAGTTGTAGTGATAAAAATCAGAGAATTCTCGCCGTCTTTCCTACTCCGAGGCTAACAGCACTCCACAAATAAGTGCAATATATTAATATTATATTTTCTTATAATAAAAATGGACAAAATATTCTCGTGTATTATTACAATATATGAAAAATAGAAAATTGTTATTATGCAAAATATAATATGCACTGAAGGCACTGTAAAGTTTCACAAGAAATTATTTTTCTGAAGCTACATTTTGATTTTTCTAAAATAGTTGACTGGAAAATTATTAAAAAGGCAAAATATTATCTTTACACTACTAGGAACGACAATGAATAGAAAAGGCATTGTTTATGAATGGAATTAGTTGAATATTCAAAAGATTAAGAGATCACGTCATTCTAAAACGCCGAAAAGAATATAAAAAACCACTATTTTTTTCAACGTAACTATAAATTATGAACAATTTTCTTTATTTACAATACTTAGTATATGGGTTGATGGAAATTTTGTGAAAATGGTTTTAAAAAATATTAAAAATAGTCAAGTTATATATATATATATATATATATATATATATATATATATATATATATATATATATATATATATATATATATATATATAT
>NW_022639452.1:4617390-4667390 GCF_010583005.1 Odontomachus brunneus
TATATATATATATATATATATATATATATATATATATATATATATATATATTTCTAATATATTTTAAAACCATTTTCACAAAATTTCTATTATATATATATACACAGAGGATGTTTCACGCCTTTTAATTTTACACACATATTTTTAACAAAATTGTCTACGGTGAAACATAGGGATTTTAAAAAAAAATAAAAAATTGTTAAAATTATAGCAAGTTGAAGGGAAAAATTCGATTTTTGTCAAAAAAATTTAACTCTAAACATTTATTACAAAAAATAATTGTATTAAAATAATTGTATCTAAAAAATTCTATATTGCTATAATACGTATAATCTTGTTAAGAATATGGGGATGTGCCAAATTAGAAGTCAATCGGACAATTGGTTTTCGAGATATCGTATATACTATCAGGGCGAGTTTCAGCAAAGGAACTTCGCGAGATATCCTACACAACTCGGTCATTTTTTAATATTTTTTAAAACTATTTTCACAAAATTTTCATCAAATTATGTATTAGACATTGTAAATGAAGAAAATTGTTTGCAATTTAGAGTTGGGTTGAAAAAAAAATTAGTGATTTTTTACGATTTTATCAATGTTTCAGAATAGCGTGACTCCTTAACACTTTCAGAGACACAGACACAAGACGGTTCAATGGATTTTTATCAAAACATGTATTTCTGTTTTCCTGGTCGCTAAATACGAATTTGAAGTCATATTTGAAAAATTCAATATAACGGATCCAATATGGTCGCCGTAAATGACAAAACTTTAAAAATATAAATCTTTCATAACTCTTTGTGGATTGCAGATTTATTTTTTATTTATTATTCATTATTTTTCTTATTTTATTTATTTATTATTTATTTATAATACGGTAGAAAATTCTTTTGTTCAATTTCACCTAATATACAAGCATACGGCGGTAGACGCTGCCATCATAGCTCATCTACTGTACGGCACATGATTATTAATGAATCATTTTTAGTTAATATCGACAATTATTGCGAATATCGCAAAATGTTATGGAACTTTTATGTTCGTCTGAATCTATTCTATGTTCTCACAAGCGGTGAGTAAATTATTCTGGGACACCCTGTACATATTTTTTTATTATATTTATCTCAATATATATTATTTATATTTATCATGATTTTGAAAATCATGATAAAAACTCAACTTGTAAAACTTGTTCAATACATATTTTGAGCAAACAGTCCACATTTCTCGCTTTTTTCGCAAAAATATACAATTGTTTATTTATTTAAAAAAGTTGAACCTGCAAAAAAATTTATAAAAATTATATATAATAGTAGAAGGTATCAAGAATATTCAGTAATTTTTTTAACTTCCTATCTTCATTTATGTCATCAGGAACGAATTAAAATAAAAAAAAAACGTTATTTTTTTAACTTTATTTCTTCGTAATAATTGTTAATTATTATAATAAATAAAAATATTAATAAAACTTAAAATATATTTAAAAGTTAAAAAAATAAAAAAGTACGATTATTATGGCGAAATTATAAAAGCAACAATAATAAAACTGCGGCAATGTAAGTGGCCCGCGCCAGTAAGGGTGCTTCTGTAAGGGTTAAGGATTAAGAGAGCTGGGCGTGAAAGAATCGGAGTCACGCTCGAATGCATGGATACTTTTTCCTCACGAATGTGGGGTTTTAATCGTCAACTTAATGTAGACTTGCTCGTAGGGTACGCAGCTGGAACGTTTGGGAAAATGTCGAACGGAAGCACAGAGACAGGAGGTTAGGAGGAAGAAGGAGAAGACGACGGACGTACGACGCAGAGTGGCGTGCGGGCGGACAATTATTGCGAACTCGTGCGTAATAAACGGCAATCATTCAATACAGAAATGGCGGGCGTTTATCATGCTCATACGAGTCTCGTGTACCGGGTTAGCGGACTCCGACGTCTGCCGACTATTTCCGGCGCGCGGCTCAACGTCCCGCGCAATTCTTCCGACGCTGAGTCACGCGTGGCGTACGTTTTGTCCCGAGGCCGATTTGGAACGACCTCAGAGTTTGCAAACTTCGTAAGTTTCCGCGAGCACGATCGAGCCGGCGATTAGCACAATTGGCGTATTATTATTGTTGTTTACTTCTTTCTGCAGGAGATTAATTATCGCTCAGGAAAAAGTCGTGGAACGGTTCAAAATGACGAATAAAACCGTGCCTTCCTTCCGTGCTTGTAATAAATATTCTCAACGACAACGTGGTCTCCGTTTCTCCGCGAAAGAGATAGTCCGCCACTTCGACCTAAACGACAGTCAGGGTATATGTAACCTTAGCACATGGTGATCCGCGTGAGCGATATGGAAAGCAGAGGCGAGAAAGAGTATGCGATAGAGGTGCAGCAGCTGACGAAGAACCGCTACATAAGCACCGAACGATCAGCCCCGGATACCCGAGCTGTCACGTTCAGGAAAAATATTTCTCGCTTTCCTTGGCTATGGTCGCCCGGGTATAACCGTTTCGTCGGCCATGTGTGGGTGTCGGCGTGCGCGGGTGTGAGTTTCTCCATGATCGGAGTCGCGTTTACATGTCCCGCAGATGCGCGCCCTGGAGAAGGGGCGACGGTGGTAGCCCTAGAAGAAAGCATCTTCCGAATACACTCCTCGAAAGCGTGCTCTTGCGGACAAAACCCAGCGACAGGAAAGAAAATCAGCAGCTCGCCGAACTTCTTGCCGTGTCTAGTCGCGCGACAAAGGGAATCGCGGCTCGTTACTCGCGATGTTGTCGCTCGTTCCCCGGCGAGTTCTCCTTTAGCCACCACGCCGCGACTTGTTCTTCTCGCGCTCACTTCATTAGATACTTTTCCGCGGGGACATCGGACCACTTTGCCGCTCGAGATTACTTCTTCGCGGGAACCAATTTGCGCCGACACAACGAGAGAAAGAGATTCTCCGCTGGGACGCGAGAATACTCGCCATTGTCCTTATGCAAAGCTGTTGTCTCCACGAGAGCCACCGTGTTGGTGTTGCGCGTGACCGACGCCAAAGGAGGGGACTGCGTTGACGCGATTGACGATTAACTCTGTATCGATGACCATTTGCGCACCATCCGAAATGTAATCCGCGTAGGATTGAAATCGCTATGTGATTACAAGTTAAGACTCGATCATTGGGATTTAATCTCGGCTTCAGTCGTGTTTGATTGAAGCCAGAGGTTTAATGCGCAATCACGATATGCAATGTCAACCTTCAGTGCACGCCCAGATAGACAGGTGTACTTAAATTTAGCAGCAATTTTATACCAGTCGGTTTGTTGCATCTCGTTTGAGTGACTTATACTCACATTTATCATATAGAGAACAACGAAATAGAAACAACAAAAACAGTGATCGAGGAGATACTACGATTTCCGGAGCGCCAAGTTTTGACTGCAGATTATGCATCTACAAGCGATTATAAACAAAAGTTAAAGAGTGAAAAGTGGCTATCTGCTTTATTTTACAAGATATAGATTTTTATTTGAAATTTTCAAAATCGACATAAATACGTTTTTATTAGTTTTAGACTATTTTCGACTTCTAATATGGGAGAAAGGACATCAGAGGGGATAGAGGGGGCAAAATCTCCCCGGTAGTGCAAAAGTAACATTTATAAAAAAAGAAGAAATTCTATAGCATTTCAAACAATATAATAACATATAATGCTTTTGAGAGTTATTCATAATACGTCCTACTTTACATAGACGATATGATAATCTTTTTAGTATCCATTTTTATATTGTAGGCTCAATTTAATAAGGCGAAGATTTAATAGATATATTTATGATATATTCTGCCTTGCGTAGTGGCCTCGCTAATTTTTTCAGTATTCATTTTTAGTATATTATAAACTCATTAATTTAGTAAGAAAAAGATTTAGAATTATTATTCAACTGTAAATACCGCAGGAGTGACGAATCGTGGGGTCTTTATCCGTGGCATACAAACGTGCGTATACACGCATATTCACATATCACTTATACACTTACACACACTTACATTTACACATACAGAATGCGAAGCAGGCCATACCTCCATATGGTGCATTCTGGATAACGCAAAAATAGTCTGCAAATGGCAAAAATGATATGTCGTTGATTTCTAAATTTGCAACTAAAAACCTCTATATCTCCTAAAATAAAACAGATAGCCACTTTCATCACTTTTTCACTTTTCTTTATAATCGTTTATAGATGCAGAATCTGCTGTCAAAACTTGGCGCTCCGGAAATCGTAGTCTTGCCGTGATCAAGATATGAAAACGTCATGTGTAATACGGAGTATAACTTTTAGTAGATCGTTTGCTGCATATATAATATTTTATATATAACGTATATATGAAGTAAATACTATAAATATATATAAAGTGTATAATAAATAAATATATATAAAGTGTATAATAAATAAGTATATATAAAGTGTATAATAAATAAATATAACAAAGTTACATTTACATAATTGTATAATGTAAATGATTAATTCAATACAATATATTTGAGTTATAAACGTAATTAAAGAAATTGTAAGATTTCTATCATCGATTGTCTCGTATCGTGATAATCATGAAAA
Source organism: Odontomachus brunneus (assembly GCF_010583005.1). Classification (NCBI taxonomy): domain Eukaryota; kingdom Metazoa; phylum Arthropoda; class Insecta; order Hymenoptera; family Formicidae; genus Odontomachus; species Odontomachus brunneus. Next base: position 4,621,965 of record NW_022639452.1, read on the forward strand.
TCTATCTGGGCAGTTCGAGCCGGATACGTTGCAGAATACAACGTTTGTGATCCTTGTTATCTCTGTTATGTCAATCTAAATTGTTTACACGACTTTTTGTTGCTTAATCGTCATATTTCGGTGCGCGTTTATTGAGCTCTAAATTATTTATGGATCTATTATTCATCGTCGCTCGTCTTATTATTCCATTGTATCCGCAAATGCAGCTTAATGTACGTAGGCACGCGACGAATGGTGAATTATTGTGACACTTCGTAAATGCTGAAGATAGGACGAACTTACAGCGCTATAATTGGAACAAAACCCCGCGCATACGAAATTCGTGTCGCGCAGAGGACAATAAATCACGCTGCGTCGACATTATTTTCTAAACGAGAGTCTCTCCGGCTCTGAAGAGGTTCATCCCTACTTAATTGCGCGTATTATTTTAGCAGAGCGCGGCTAATTGCCTGAATGCGAAATTATTACTTGAATGGAACGTTACGTACGAAACGGAGTTTAAATAGCGGTAGTTGTCCAAAGGGTAGAAGCAGGCTAAGCAATTTCGCCACTAGAATACAACACTGTATAATTGCTCCTTCTTTTTCGTCTGCACCTTTCACCTCCTACTCCTCCTCCTCCTCCTCCTCTTCCTTCTCCTCTTGCAAATTAAAGCGCGCAAATAACTAATCTCATCGTCGAACTCCGTGACATCTTCTCCGTAACACGAACGCGATGTCAAAGTTGTGTCGCCCCGGTTGGAAAATATGCAATTAAACTGGTAAGCGTTATTTCGCGCGGTAGATTTGGGCTACATGAATATGCATGTCGTTCAATATACCGACCGGATTACAATATTTATGCGCCTTATAACTTCGTTCTTTGTCTTGGCACTTCGGAATTCGGCGCATCGAACAGTCCCGAAATTCGAGTCGCGCGCGCGTTACCCACTAAATCTCTAACGAAAATCCCACGCGGCCGGGAAAATTTACGACAGGCGTCAGGAAAACGGGGGACAGGCGTCCCGGAAACTTGAGTAAAATTCCATCCATCTGTAATAAGTCGCTCCTCGAATATCCAACATGACGTATGTTGCGAGGATCGTAATAAAGTGTAGGCTTTGTGAGAGTATGCATGGGGCTTTTACGTGAAGAGTGAAATAAATTCGGCTTGGAGAATTCCGTTAAACGTAACCCTTTCCACTCAGGCCGTTTTAACGTTCACTCGCTTCACTTTACATCTCGGAAGCGTAAATTTTAAAATAGCACGAAACAATCAATCAATTAGTAGACGAGGTTCTGCCTCACACAATAAATATTTAGCGAAACGTTGCTTTAATAAGAATGCAGCTGTATTGTTTTGTGCGGGCGGTTACGTCTTCAATTAGCTTGACAGTGAAGCATAAAGAGCGGTTTTGCATAATAGCGCGGGATATAAAAAACCTTAATCCGGACAATATCGTTGTAGGACGTTCTTTTTTAGTCGCGACTGTCACGTAGCTGCGCCGCCCGCTTAAATTTACATCGTTTTCAAGATAAATTTAACACGTAGATGAACTTTTTACTGGATGTTTGAATTTTAATTCAAAATAAACCGAGCTTCGCGTTGCACGCCGTATACATGGCTGAGGGAGGACGAATAAGTTTTCGTTGACCTGTATCAATGTTTTTGAAGGAAATGAAATTCGTTTTTCCCAGTCCGTTTCCGGCCCATTTTTCTCATCCGTGAGTATGAGAGGAGTGCTCGGGCGATAACTAAACGCGCATAGAGTTGTCAAGGATAACTCGCTAACTTCTGTGTCACGGACAATGCATCGAACACGGGCAAAAAAAAAAGATAAAGAGGAATCGACTCGTTACGTGTGCTTGACGGTGCTTCAAAGCACGTCGTTTACAAAGGGCATAGTCTCGCATTAACAGTTAAAAACATCGTCGATATACGGATTAATCTCGCAAGTTGCCCTGATCCGATATAATACTCTTTAAATTTCTTGGAGTTTCACTCAAACGGTGTGGATATTCACTCGAAGCGATAGTGAAAATACTGCCACACTGAATGTAGTGACATTTTACTTTTCATAAGAGCGAATATTTCACTCCAAGCGAATTATCGTATTTTTGGTTACTATTAGTGGTGGCTAATAACTCTAGTGATTGCAGTCTTTTTAATGGAGTGTTATTTAACTCTTTGAGTGTGTATGTATCATATATGTACAGAAAAAGCATGTGTAATGTGTAATGTTCATACAGGTCAAATTATTAGAGCCACATGCATAAATTAACGATTTCACAAGTTAGTATGCAATACCTGTTTGCTGTCCGTGGTCCAGCAAACGAAATGGTATACGGAATGGTATATAAATGATGAATATATATTTACGCATGATTTTGCACCATGCCACAAAACTAAAAAAGTCACAGAATTTTTTAATGAAAAATAAGCGTTTGTTTTTGACTGGCCAGAAAATTTTCCAGATCTCAATCCTATAAAAAACCTCTATTATAAAAAATCTCTATTAAAATAAAAAATATATAAGAAAATTGTCACAAATAAACAGCAATTAATTGAGCGTCTGATTGAAATATGGCAGAGAAACAAAGAAATCAAGAGAAACTGTTTGAAATGTATTGAAAATATAATAGGAGAATTCAGGCAGTCATCTCAGCCAAGGGAGACGTTACTAAATATTAATAGTATTAATTATATGTTTATTTTCTAAGCTCACTTGTTTTCTTTTTTAATTAAAATATCATGTAGCAATAGTTAATTAAAATTAATTTAAATGAATACTTTGATAATGTGGATTTATTATAACATCAAATTAAAAAAATTAATTTTTGCACTGTGACTCTAATAATTTGATCGATCACTGTACTTTCAATATATTTCAAACAATTTGTCTTGATTTCTTCATTTTTGTACCATATATCAATCAGACGCTCAATTAACCCTTTCAGGACGAGAGATATCTTTTGATGCGACCTTCATGCATGTATTTCAGAAACTATCGATCCGATATTCATAAAAATTGGTATGTAGGGTTTTTTTGCTCTTTCCAAATTTGAAGTAAAAAATGTAAAATTCAAAATGGCGGATCAAATATGGCGATTTTCAAGATGTCAAATTATAAATATGATTCAATTTTCATGGAACTTCATACTCTCTAAGTTTTAATTAGTGAAAATCTTAATTGATTTCTTGACTGACTTTTGTCTGAAAATTTTCTCCCTTGGTCAGTATTTTGAATTTCAAATATTCGATTTCAGTTTTCAAAACAGTATCTTTAAAAAGTTTCATAGTTCAAATTTCACGGAAATTGAGTGATATTATTTATCATTTTTTCCGCCATATTGGGTCCGCCATCTTGGATGATAAAATTTTTAAAGTCTAAGTTTAGATTCAGATTCAACGACCCCAAAAACCCACAGAATATGTACTTCCCTATAATTATCTCCCCGAGCAACCCCCGTCCTGAAAAGGTTATTCGCTGCTTATTTGTGACGATTTTCTTAGATATTTTTCATTTTAATAGCTGCTAGAGGTTTTGTATAAGATTGAGGTCTGGAAAATTTCTTGCCCAGTCAATAACATTCACTTTTTTTTAATTCAAAAATTCTTTTACTTTATTAGCTTTATGGCATAGTACAGAATCATGCATAAATATATATTCATTATTTAGATACCATTCCTGGATCAGGTGCAGCAAACAGGTATTCAATACTAACTTGTGAAATCGTTAATTTATGCGTGTGGCTCTAATAATTTAATCAACCATTGTAAATGTACATCTTAAAAAAAAACCGATTTATCCTTTTGCGATTTGTATGAAGCTTGGTATCTTACAGTTTTTGAGTTCTCTAGATCCAAATATAGTATCAGAATCTCAAAATTCAAAATAGTAGATCCAACATGGCGAATCAAAAGTTGGAAAAATAACTGGATTTTTATAAAAATGATTGTACTAAGATTTTCGAGGTCGCTGAATACAAATATGATATCTGAATCTCGAAATTCAAAATGGCAGATCCAAATATGCGAGTCAATTATGGCGAGTCAAAAATTGGAAAAATAATTGGATTTTTATATTTTGATTCGCCATATTGGATTCGCCATTTTGAATCTTAAAATTCTATATAATATTCGGATTCAGCGACCTTGAAAATCTTAATACTAAAACCGTAGCAGAAATGTAAGAAGAAACTTTTTTTACATATTGGTGGTACGGAAGTCTTATTTTAGCTACACAGTCAAGGGGTTAATTAATTCCATTTATACTATATTAGAAAAAGCTTGCTGAGTACAGCATGATTTAAAATATGGGACTACTGGCTTTTGAGCTCTTGAGCCTTCTACTAAGTTATTGCTATTAACTGATGCTTCTTCTAACATGCGCTGAATTATTTATTCTTTGACGACTGAAAATACACTCCATAATAATGTATATAACAAAATTGCGCGGTAGTTTTATTCTTTAGTCTCAAAATTTTTCCCATATCTTGAAACTTTCTCTACTTAATTATGACTATTATGATATTTTTTCACTTGAATGAATGTTTCTTGAAGAAAAATTGTCTGTGTGCGCTGTCTGCATTAATAGCGCATGTACCAACATTTCAGCGACGAGATGTACAAGGTGGAAACCATTCGTTTATTAATATCGATCGTTAAGTCATAATCGCTGCCGCTTATACCGCGAAAACAATTTCATCGAGGAAAGTTACCTGAGTAACCACTCAAAGCATCTCACCGACTCGTATCGATCGTTAGACGAAATGGAGGCAATTAAACGAAATGGTTACGTTTGAAAGCGTTCGCTATTGTTTCCCGGCCTCCATTCTCCATTATCTCGTGCGAAAGTCGATACACGTGTTAGGGTAAAATACATAGGTACTTTATCAAGCACCCGCTGCAAGCGTTAAGAGCAACTGCCCGGTGAGAAAATAGCCTGGTATTTAAGGACCGCACATTTTACGCCCAAGTCTCGGTGGTTTTCTCTCTCTCGTTGTTAAATGTCGTCGTGTTGATTCGATTCGATACCTATAACGTAAACATCTTCTGCAAGGAATGTCCGCCGATTGATTAACTCCTACATGAATAGGTATTTCCGGCACCTTAAGATAGTTGCTTCGCAATAATATTGCTAGAAAATTATATTAAATAATGATTAATATAATACAAAGCTCTACAAATCCGTGTTTATAAGCATGATTTGTCGTATACAGCTTTGACATTACAGTAAAAAAATATGAATCGAACTTACATAATATTAATAAATACATAAATAATCGTTTTTGGTGATTTCATGTATCATACTTTTGATTGAGACTGTCCCTTGATAGGCATATGTTTGTAAACATAGCTTATATACTGATAGATGTACGTTATTAGAAAAATAATCGTGACTTTGGATTTTTTCATATTTTATTCTATTTTTCGCATTTTTACATATTGCTTACACATATTTAAGATTATTTAACCATCCTATCTTTAAAGAGACTTAACCAAGAGACTAAAAGAAATATATATAAAATATTACAAAATCATTACAGGTTGCTATCATAACCGTTACCATAAATCATTTACATATCAACTTTTTGAAAATTAAATTGTCGAAGATTTCGTAGTTTTTTTTCCACAAGTCCCTTTTGTCATCTATTTGTTTTTCGTTAAAACTATAAAAGTAATTTAGTTGCTAGAATTGAAAACGTAAAATCGGAAGCCGTTTATGTACCTGCGGTACATGTAAATAGTAATAACTTTGATTCCAATTATTTCAACTTCGGTATGGTCAATCTTTATTTAAATACGCATATGTATCAATCGTGTTTCAATATACTATATATATCTGTTAAAATTTTAAAAGATTCCTAAAAAATTGATTTATAAAACAATTATCTTGATAATGAATAAGGGAATTACTCATATCTGATGTATCTTTCCGTCAACTTGAAATTGTTGAAAAATTAAAAAAAAAATTATGTAATTTTTTTCAAGCCTCAACTAATAGATTACGAGATTATTAAAAAAATAAAGTTGCATATAATATTATAATCGTTTTAAACAAGAATCTACGAAAAAGATTACTTCACTTAAGAAATCATTTCTTTTATAAATGTTTTACGTAGACTATGTTTAAAAAAAAGATTGTTGTCTTGAATTTGAAAGAATGCAACAATTAATAAAAAAAGATTATTATATTATGTTAAAAAAAATTAAATTATTACAGTACATAAAAACGGCATATTATTGTAAAAAAATAAAACTAAATAATATTTAAAAAAATATTTTTACATATTTTTTATACAAAAGTAAAAAAATAAGAAATATATAAATCATACAAAATCGGAAAACAAATATATCCACAAATATTTTGTTAACCGTTTCCATTTGTTTAATATTATATGTATTGATTAAACTAAACTTAAAAATAACTATTAGTTAAATGCAACAAAATAAATCTTGAAAAATTATTAAAATAGATAATATAACATATAATATTCAATATATAAAGTATAAATATATAAATAAATATATGTATAATAAAAAGCATAAATATATTATATAAAAAAATATAAAAAATATATAAAATATAAAAAAATAAATTTTTACTTATATACGTAAAAAGTATACATTAAATGAACAGGAGAGTCACTCATATCTGAGATTGATCTGTTTCTATTTAGATTGTAACATACATAACATTTTGTTGTTACTGATCCTCAAATACTCTTGTTGTGCCAACTCTTTTTTTAAATACAGATAAAGCCTTAGAAATTTCGGGAAGAAATGAAAAGAAAAGGAGAAATGTGTATGCAACGTTATTAAACATACTTGAATGACCTATTCACTTTAAGGATGAATAACGCGACGAGCGTTGATATATTCGTATGATCAAAACGCATTTACATTATTTCTTTTTATTTTTCAAGTGTTGGTAATCTGTGACAAAAAAGGTTAGAAAGACTAGCCTTTTGTTTAAGGAGAATATTGAAAAATATATATTTTGAATGATGTGAGACCTACACTTTAAAACGTATATCGCGACCCTGCGACATTCACATTTTCACGTTCGATGCTCGCGTACGCAACGCACTTCGGTTATACTTTGTAACGAGAGAAAAAGTTCGTTCTTCTCCAGAACGGGCAAATAATTTTTTGAACCTTTGATCTCTTCTTTCAGCGAGGCGCCGGCGTATCGTTCCACGAAGATTAATGTGTGTCGCACGCTCGCGCATAAGAGCGGCTCGCTGTAATCTCCGCGAAGGGAAAAGAATCACGTTGGCGGGATTTCGCTCGTGTTCCCCGAGATAACGCGATTTTTTCGTCGGATGTGCGAATCATAAACTTGCTGCAGCAACGGCCACGGTGCGAAAAAGACAAGAGAGAAGGAAGAAACGGGGAAAAAGCAGGAAAAAAGGAGGTATACCGCCTCAAACAGGCCCGCGGCAGCGGCAAGCAGCGGGCAACGCTACTTAAGCGTGACGCAAAAGGGTGAATATCGGGCTGCGAAGGGAATTTACATGGACCCGTGCAAAGTACCGCGAACTTCCGCATCGGAGAAACTTCGAGTCCGATATCTCTGAGCGCATCGAAGAGTAGGGGGAGGGAGGGAGGGAGGGAGGGAGGAAGGGGTAAGGACGGTGCCCGGGGACGATGGGCGCGGCAAGACAAAGAGAGAGAGAGAAAAAGAGAGAGAGAGAGAAAGAGAGAGGAGGAGAGAGAACGAAAAGAACGAGCAGTCCAGAGAGGCTGCGGATGGCGGAAGCGGTGCAACGAACGATGGTGCAATAACGTTCGTCACCGAGAATTTCCAATATCACCGTCCGCAGTTATTGACGGACCGTAAACTCGCCGAATGGTAATCTAAAATCGTGCGGAAAATGAGGATGCGTATACGATCGATGACTCGCGGCGGCGGTCGCTGATAGCCACCGGCCCGGCGAATATAACGCGCAATTATACGGTACCGCCGCACTGCCACGGCCGTTTTCACCGATGAGTGATAAATCGCATCCTCCGCACGTCCGCGGAGCGTTTCCTCTGTTAGCGCCGCGCCGCGCCGCGCCACTCCGCGATGTGTTCTCGCTCTCGCGTATTCGAGCCGAAATTATATCTGGACATGTGCGGCGCCGACTTGTCGTTCATTAATCGTCGTCGATCCGACCATCCCACGCGCCATATCATCGGCGGTTATTATACAATGTTATCAGTATAACGGCTCGCACTCGTGAGGTGCGCGAATATGCCTTTATCGGGAGCGAAAAGTGCGGGAAAATCGAGTGATTAGTTAGCCTCAAGATTCACAATCATTTTTTGTTTGTAATCCTTTACGTTGTAAAGCGTTTTCTTCTAGTAAATCAATACATACACATATGTATTTCTAATAAATATATATGTATGTGTACATGTGTATACAGAGTGAGTTTTTTTAACTTGAGACTGCAAAATATCTGGAAAAATATGCATTGTACGAAAAAATATTCCAAATAAATTCTCAATATTTTCAAGGAGGCAATACTATCCTGCAAAAGTTAGCCGCCTTCCGCCCTCTCTTGGGGGGGGGGGTAACTTTAAAATCTTAAATGATAACCTCTACTTTTTATTGCAGATTCGGATTCTACGTCTAAAAACATGTAAATTTTGTCTGAAACATTTTTTTCGATTCCTGATGGCAAGTCTGGATAAATACAGTCTGGATAAATACATGCGTGTCGTTCTCGACGAGAAGAAATATCTTGATCACAATATAATTGTTGCAAAGTATAAAGCAAGAAGGAGATGTCTCTTTGATTAGCGATTAAGCTTAACAGTTACACAAAGTTTGGTGATAACTATCAAGGATAATAGTTACCAAAGGTTTTAATGAAATAGCTTCAACTAAAAGTGTAGGTAAATATAATCAGATAATTTGATAGGTATTTACAAATAACTCAGACAACATAATGTCTAAAATCGGAATATAAGACGTCTTAAAGATCATCTTTAAGATGTCTTTCAGACGATTTACGTATAAATGTCTTTAAGGCGTCTTAAAGATTATCTTTAAGACGTCTTATGTCCCGATTTTAGACATTATGTCTGGGAATCGTAGCAAGACTTGGTATCTCTATCGCTTCATATCTGTTACTAAATCTTGACGACTATTAACAGTGCATATCATCGAATAATTAGTTAAATAAAACCATGTTGTTTAATAATAATTCTCATATCATGTGATAAATGTATGAAATTATCAAATATACTTTGATGATAGTTAAACAATTTGGTAATTATTACAACATTCTCTGATATTATTTACCAAACCATTAAACTGATTCAATTAAATTATATTTTCTTTTATTTACTATTAATTACTTATTTATCTTTTATTTACTTATTTATTATTAATAAACTGTATTTATCCAGACTTGCCATCAGGAATCGAAAAAAATGTTTCAGACAAAATTTACATGTTTTTAGACGTAGAATCCGAATCTGCAATAAAAAGTAGAGGTTACCATTTAAGATTTTAAAGTTACCCCCCCCCCCCAAGAAAAGGCGGGAGGCGGCTAACTTTTGCGGGATAGTATTGCCCCCTCGAAAATATTGAGAATTTATTTGGAATATTTTTTCGTACAATGCATATTTTTCCAGATATTTTGCAATCTCAAGTTAAAAAAAACTCACTCTGTATACACATGTACACATACATATATATTTATTAGAAATGCATATGTGTATGTATTGATTTACTAGAAGAAAACGCTTCACAACGTAAAGGATTACAAACAAAAAATAATTGTGAATCTTGAGGCTAACTAATCAGCGAAGGAATATTGCGTGAGTCAGTAATTATAGCCGATAGAAGCAGAAGGAAAGGGAGAACTGCATCGTTATGTCCGGGAAACGTTTGGTATAACCGTCAGGGTTAATGTGAATAAGAAACAGATTGGCCCTCGAAGTTTCCTCTGATATTATGATAAAATTGTAATGCGTTGGCAGTTACATAGGCGGGAGAAAGTATGAGGCAAAATCCCCTCGAATGACGTGTGCACCGAAATGTCGCGCGACACGATGAAAACCGCCGTAACTTCAATGGGGAAACTAGCGCGTAGCATGAGAATCACATTAAAAACTCACGCGATCTTATGCACGAAGGTTAACTGCATCAACCTTCATTCGCGCGCTGGTGCACTTTCTCTCACACACACACGCGCGCCCAAGTATGCTACAATCTTGCACGCTCGCGCGGGTGTTGGAAATACGGCGTGCCGTTAAAACCGGTCGGGCACAAAAGCGAGTGCGCGCACACGGCTCTGTGAACTCAATGGACCTTTCTCTCTTTTTTTTTTCTCTCTTCCTTTTTTTTTTAATTCACGTAACAAAGCCCGGTCGGGCGCAAAGTTTCTCTCGCAGTTTTGTGTGTACGCATGACCGAATCCCAAGAATCATCGGTGCGAATTAATTAAAACTTTCGACGGTGTTCTTTGTCGCATTAATATCGCGCGGGGTGAGCATTCGCGAGCCGCGGCGCGCCAAAAGCGCAACGAAATGAAGGCGCGTGCGAGCCGAGTGAAAAACGGCACGCCGCGAGATAGTAACGTCCCGCTGCCATCGCCCAGTGTACGCCGTCTTCGGCGGAGCGAACCGGGTAAAAAATAGTGGCATAAATCCCGTAGGGAATCGATCTGGCATCCTCCTTCCTCCCATGCTCGGGGAACCGTTGCCCCCAGAGCCGTTCTCCCGGCTTGACACGCGCGAGATTTACTCGCGGCCAGGAACCAATTTCACCTCTCCATCCGTCATATATCCACCTGATTAGGCGATTTGTTGCAGCCGGATTCTCCGAGGGGATACGTCACCTTGACGACTCTTTCCTCGAGATCGGCACCGCGACTTCGCGCATTCGTAATTCGACGACCATCATTTTGCAGGCTGTCGCGGCTCTTCCCGAGCTGTATTATTCATGGCTTTTCTCTTCGCTTCCCTCCCGTTCCTGTGCGTATTCAAACATCGATGGAAAAATTCCCCCGAACGTCCAACTCTGACTAGTGCTCACGCTTACGTAAGATATCTGGGGAGTGAAGGAGAATTGAGACAGTAATTAACTGTTTACTCGCGAGATACAAATCTACGTTAGCAGTTGACGAATTAAGTCGGCTTGAAAGCACTCTGTCGATGCAGAATTCTCTCGTGTGAATCGCCTTACAAATTTCGCGAAATTTCCTCGCGACACGAAATAACACGACGGAGCCTCCGCGAGTTAATTATATTATCTCGGATTATGACGCCGCATAATTACATCGCGCGCGATACCTAACACGTAACGATTTAATTTTAATAGAACCATCGTATACCGTAGCTATCATGCAATCACAATCACGCTAATCAAACTCGTGCTATTCTACCTTAAGACCAAGTTTGCGTTTAATTTCTTAAATTTACATAAGTTTGCCAATGAACTTGAATCGAAATTTTGATTCTACTGTACAAATTCCGTCTGATTTAAAAGGTCAATGGAGAATCACAAGATATGACATTATAAAGGCGCGCGAACACACATATACACACATATTTGCTGTACCTTGATACTACACATTTCCTGCCATTTTCTCCATACACAGATTTGAAGAAGCACTTACTCGAGAGTTATTTAACACGAGCACAATATTCATTGTTTGCCGATATTTAGATAAAATCAGAGTTGGGAAAGTTTTTAAAAGTAACTAGTTACAGTTCCCTTTACTGAAAATGTAACTAGTTACAGTTATAAGTTACTGGCTATAAAAAGTAACTCGTTACAGTTACTCAAAAAGTAACGAGTCGTTACTTTTAAGTTGCTTATTTTAAATGATTGTAAATTAGTATGGCAAATACAAAAATCTCACATTTTAAGTTTTATTAAAATGTAAGAATTGAATTTTATAATTAATATCTATCACATTAATTAGTCTATCCACTTAACAAATTTCAAATATGTACTTAATATAATAAAAATTTAATTCTAGTCTTGTAAAAAGGTAAAAGAATTTAATCACATACTCCATAAATACGTTGATAAATTTATTAAATTAATATACGATTACTATATAATTTTAATTTTATCTTACGTTCCCCAAGTAACTATTAAAGTAACTGTTAAAAAAGTTACAAGTTACAATGTACAAGTACAAGTTACAAGTAAAAATGAGTAACTAAGTTAAGTTACAGTTACCGAAAAAAATGTAACTGTAACTTTGTTACAAGTAACGAGTTATTTCCCAACCCTGGATAAAATTATCCAGATGATCAATCAGATGGAGAAATGGAATTATCTTTATCTTTACTTAAATAAAAAATAAACAAAGTATATTCATCTTAGATAAAATATGTCATCTTACTTAAAATTATCTAAGACAACGTTATTCATTATGCAAAAATTTGATTTCCCGGCCTAAGTGTCAAGAAATCAATTTTAGCAAGTGTACATATATGCGAATATGTTAGAGTCTATGTATGTAAAACCGAAACAAATCAATCAGCATATTACTTTAGTTTTTTGGGTGCATTTGGATGTATCGAAATCTTTACTTTTGAGTGTAAGAGATTTTGACAGATGAGTTCGATGTCAGATGCCGCGTCATAAAAGAATAAAACGTGGAAGCGATTCTGTTTGCAAAGAATTTTTTGCAAACGAATCACGTTGCATTCGAATCTACATATTTCGATTATTTATTTGCGCATAAGGAGTGTGAAAGAGAATCTGACGCCGCGTTCATCTATACGTTGTCAAAATTTCCTAATCTAAAAATAAAGATTTCGATGCATCCGACAGAAAAGAAGGTAGAACCAATAAATCTAATCATGAGCAGAAGTAACTAAAATTTAATTAGTTGAAGTACTAGTTATGGCTTCTGCACACAAAACACGGAGATCCTTGCCGTGTGGCAAGATACGACACGGTAGCCAATTAACGATGTTACTTTTTAGTAAAAGCTGGAAGTGTATCAGACGAAACATTAAACCATTTACCAGATACACGGAAAAATTTAATTTTTGAGAAATGGAAACATAAAATAAAATTTTATGAGTACCGTTTTAATATTCCTTTTATGATTTACATAATATTTTTTATAAATTTTTATAAAGTTTCATAAGTCTTTCATAATCTCATAAAAATAAAATTATTAAAAAAAATTATTTAAATAAACCACGCTAATTACCTAATTTTTCATCTAGATGAATCAGAAACATTATCTCATTTAAAATGAGTTTACGAATTTTTACCTTATCTTCATCTGAATAATTTCGAAATCGTCTAAAGCAAACACTGGCTATACTTAATATATGTAGGGCGCAACGATTTTTCACGAAAGGTCAGCATCAAATATGTATAACGACAAGAAACTATCTTTTCTACGTCCATATATTATCGTATATACTAAATCTGTTTTACGAAAAACGAGGTAAGATGAATAAACCAAACAAACTCTGGATATCGAACGCCCGTTAATATTAGATTATCCGAATATTCTACCTCTATTTAATATTAATTCTTAATTTCAATAATATATTAATTATGTAGCTGTGTTGATATGTGAGATAAACGAGTATTAAATTATTAATACCAATAGATAATGGAATTAATCATGTACATAACACGATAAATAGCTTCCTTCACCCACAATTTTTCCCTTATTATTTTCTGATCGTTCTTGGAAATTTCAATATGATTTAAGTATTCAAAACAAGTCAAAATTAAGGAGTTGTAAAATCAAAAATGTAAGTAAACAGCATTAAGGATTTCAGATCGAACTTGGTACAATAACAAAGCTAAGCAAAAGTAATAAAGACGAAGTAATAAAAGCGTTCGCTGATGCAAGATGAAAATCCTGTTCTAAGGAGCATTATTAGAAAAACAAATCTCAGCATTTGCGAGAACTACGTCGTAATTCGTATGCATTCGTATTCGTCTATACATATAGCTGTAAAAAGCTATACTTTACAATCTTTGATGGAGAGCATAATTAATCACAGATTTATATTCATAGATCGTCATTCAGTTGTTTGGATCAATATATTTTTTAAATAAAGTAACTATCGCAAGTTAATAAGTAATTAAACTCAAAATTATACAGTAAAACGATGAGGCTTGCAACTCTTTTTTCATATTTCTTAAACCTTAAAATTTGATCGAAATTTCTAACATCAAAAGAAAAATTAAAAAATTGTAAAAGAAAAATCATTTGTCGTTTTATTAATCTATTCTTTTAGTTTTATTTGATTTTATTTATCCATTTATATGTTAATCTTTGCTTGCAAAGATAACTTTGGAGTGGTATAATCCTGCGAGGAAAAGCCATACATGTAATTTTTGTTCTTTAATTAAAAAAGGGGAAAGACCAGGTTCTTTATGATTTCATAAATAAAATTCACGAAAAATATTTTGCTATTTCTATGGATCCCACCGAGACACGTAATTATTATTATAAAAATCACGTGCTCAATTTTGAGCGGTTAATATTGCACTAAAGTGACAGGATTCCGACGTTAAATATCTCCTTAGACGTTAGATTGCTTCAAATCCTTCTTACGTCCATGGCGTCCATGACGTAATGTTGATCCTATTACAGCAAGCTCGCGCCAATTCACAGCGTGTGAATTATCACGAAGGACAGCAAACGCGGACGCTCCCAGTGGAAATAACAAGGCACATATGTCGCAGGCGACACAATTTCGCAATCGACGAAGATCGGCTCGACGACGGGACGAGACGACTCGTTGGACGGACGGGCGTGAGAGTGTCGGCACGAATTAATTACTGGGAGAAGCACACCGGACTTGGTCATGCAAATGCAATGTAAAGCACTCGCCTCGTATATATCCGTTGATGCGGTTTGAGATGTGCATTTGTCCCGTAAATTACGCTATACGTACGGGATGTGCCGGAGTCTTCCGGACGGAGGCATTAAGCGCAGAGTGAATTCCGGGCGCGGGCGTGCCGCCCGGTAAAATTCAGGTTCCGCTCGCCGAATTTGCTGCAACGGCGCATCGCGACACGATGCGACGCATCGCGCCGGCTATCCCGGGCCGGACGCGCGACGCTGGGGACTCGTACGTCCCATCGGTCTCGTCTCGTCGTCTCGTGCGAGTACGCGATCCCAAAATATTCCGGAGTGGCGATATTTTCTGGACATACCGGCCGGCGCGCAACCGGACAATTTATACCGGCGGCCCTTTGAATTTAGCGGCACGGTAGCACCTACCCGAGCGTGGAATTTTAAACAATCCGCGTGGGGACACACGCTGACAGTTCCTACAAGGTCCGGCATGAAAATCCAAACGGATTTTCGTATCGAGGGGCACGAGAGCAATTTGAGTAGGAGATATATGGATGTTGACGCATGCCGCATGTCTAGCGCTAAATACGCCGTGTTAGAGTTTCTCTGGTCAGAGTTAGGGCAAAGCACGATGATCCCTGGTCGGTCTGCATCCTGTCCGCCATTTTTAGGGGTGGCGTGAGTGGAAATGAGAGAATTTAGTAGGAGTGATAGAGAAATTCAAGGACGGAAATGGTGGAGCAAGTAGTAGTTTCTACTCTCTCTCTCTCTCCCCCTCCTTCCCTCCCTCTCTCCCTCTCCTTCTGTCTCTCCCTCTCTCTCTCTTTCTCTCTCTTTCTCTTTCTCTCTATCTTCTTTTCTGACTCGCTCACTTTTTTCTACAAATGGCGGATGGTGTCCTAATTCTGATTTGAGGAACTCTATGCCGTGTGCGCGTTTCTACAAGCTGAACACCGTCATTTTACTGGCACGCGTCCGACTACACCGATTATAGCTCCTTTAACTGTCAGAAAAGATAATGCGATGAACGCTAACCACTTGTCTTTCGACGAACGTCTCTCGCTAATTGACGTCAATTATCGCTAATTAGTATTTTCACCGTCGAATTTCGCTCATACCCATCGTACGTTAATTACGGAATATTATAATAGAACAAATAGGTGTTTGCTGTTCCAGCAGCGTCATCGGGAGATCTGACGGTAACTGCTTGAGAGTGATTTCTATTCTCCGCGTCTCATTACTACATCACATAATGAAACAAAAAGAGCACGTACATGCGTACTTCCCCCACTCCTCTAAATTGTCTCCTGCGTAAATTGTGTTATTATATAAAATATCGGCCCCGAATCAAACGCTTGTTAAACCCGCTGAACTCATTCGAGCATCCCGTCCGATATAATTACAGATGCAAACAATAGCACAATAGATTTAATCGAACAGGGCTGTGCGTGAGGGATGCGCGTCAGATGCATACGTGTGGGCTCCCTCATTGCATTAACTAACAGCCTTCGCCCATCTCCCTTCCACCCCCCCTCTCTCTCTCTCTCTCTCCCTTCCTCCCTCCCTTCCCCTCTCCGAGAAAGATGATATTACGTTCGTGGCCGCGGGAATTTTGACTCGGAATGGCGGCCAATAGCATACCTCTGTCGGTGCGCGCGATCAATCGATCTTTTTTAAAACGCGCACGAGTGCCCCGCTCCATTCGAGATCCCCGTCCGGCGACATATGCATCGTTGCGAATGCAACAGCCGCAATTCGCATTCTCTCGAACGTCGTTGTGCCCGGCGTAAAACCGAAAACAGACACGAGAGAGTCCGATATACGGACTTTTTTCCACTCCCCTTTTTTTCACGATATCGCGCGTTCGGCAGAATGTCATATCAGTAACGAAAACAGGTTAAATCCAGCATATCGAGCCGCGCGCACCAGTATAAACGCAAATAAATTTTTCATCTGCATATCTATTAAAATTAATTTTTATGAAATAAACAATAAAATATCGTTGAGGTCTCTCGTTGAGGCATGTATCTGCGTGCGCATGTGTGAGATTGCGTAACTTATTAATATCTGAGAACAAAACATGAAATTCGCGAATAAGCATTATAATTTTAAATAGTTTTAAAGCGAATAAGCATTATAATTTTAAATAGTTTTAAAGAGATATTCGATTGATCAGCAGTTTCCGGCTCGACCTTTATCGAAGGTATGTATTGCCTTACTCTACATTTTATAACGTGTTCCAAACACAGCGCAAAACCGGCATCTAATCATTGTGTGTATATGTGTGTGTGTGTGTGTGTGCGTGTATGTGGTAAAATCCGTGGTGGAACGGCGATAAGAGTGGTGAATCAAATATATGGAGTAACCGATACGTTGAGTCTTATCTACGCGAATTATTGATTTATCATGTGTCGAGTACTCTCTCTTCTGTACGATAATAACCGATAACTAGTTACCAGGTAAATTTCTAGGTACCAGATCGATGATATCATTCTTCGTTTTTGGTGCAGTTTCGATGCGCTGGCATGAATCAATCATATAGAATTATGTGTCTTATTAACGTACCTTAGATCGAAATCTAAAGAATAGCGAACACAGATCAAAAGTAAATTATCGAAATTTTCATTTATGTCCATAAATTCTGATTCATGAAATTATAATTCATGAGTTATAGTAAATTATACAAAAATAACTCCATTCATTCTATTTCTGTAATTTGCATGAAAAACTGCTAGAATATAGGTCATTCTAATATATATGTAACTTTCGTGACTTTCCCGCACCAATCTTTTCGATTGCGCTACCTACACATGGAAATAAGTAAATACATATCCAATCCAATAATAATCCAACGCAGGTTTTTCCACGTCATAGTACGTTTTAAAAGAAAATTATGTAAAAAAATAGTATTATCGCATTTTAGTATCTTTCGAAACAATATTTGATTAATAAGAAAAGGTATGTTGTCCAATTTGTCATCAAGTTTAAAAAATGTTTAAGATTGTTGGCATTCTCTATGATTGTAACGTATACAACAACGTAGCAAACATGTATTACGTGCTTAAAGAAAATTCAGGTATTGCTAGACGTCGTTTTGCAAAATATATATAAAATTTTCTTAGCGGAACTTCCTATATGTAGATTCAAGGGCTAGAAATAGAATAAAAAAATAGATAAAACATACTAGTTTTTCAAGAATTCTAAACGTCACAATGGGAAAGCATAAAACTTGCTTTATTATTTTAAAAAAGACCAGTAGATTGAAATTGCATTTTATGGATATAGCAAATGTCGCCCTTACACAAAAACTCATTGAGTTAACCAAAATTTTGTTAAAACAAGGTGGAACAAATATTTTGGTTGTGAGAACCAATATTTGGTACTTTGAACCAAAGGTTTGATTTCTTTAAACAAAAATGAAACAGGTTTAGTTTCAGAGAATCAAATCTTTGATAGAAAAACGAAATTTTGATTCTTACAACCGGAACATTTGTTCGACTCTATTTTAGCCAAATTTTGGTTAACCCAACTAAATGAATTTTTCAGTGTATGTAATAAAAATACAGTGGTTCTATAATGTTTTAAATGAAAATATCAATTTTTCTCATAATAGTTTCATGGTAATTATGTTACTTTATAATTAAATTACTTTATAGTTTCAGGAAGCTATTAAACGTTGTCTCGTCTCTGACACTTGTTATGTATTTCTTATCTGCATTCAAGATGCACCACATGAAAATTGCACGGATTTGCATTTTTTTTTTGTATGTGTGCGTGTCTGTGCATGCGTGCGTGCACGAATATGTCTGTACATGCATTGCGTATGTGTACACAGAGAGAACGATTTGTTGAATCAAATAAACACTTCTTTGGAATAGTCCAAACAAATTTTTTGATTGATCAAACAAAATTTTGTTTGATCAATCAAAAAATTTGTTTGGACTATTCCAAAGAAGTGTTTATTTGATTCAACCAAATCGTTTTTTGTGTATAAAAGTGTTAAAAGTTTAAAAGGTCTTTAAAATTAAGTTAAAAGTTCTGCCGTTTCAAAAAGTAACTTGTGTTTTTATGTGTATTCTGACATGACTCTGAAGACTCGAATAATAGGACATACGTAGAAAGTAATTAATATATAATTTAAACATACATATTCATTTTGCTACTCTAGTTGTCTTATTTTACAACCTAGTAATGCATTTTGAGTGAATATACGAAGTGAAGTGAATATACAAAGAGAATATATTAGAATTTTTCTTATATAAATTCTTTTCCACCGTACTATATTTTTAGTAATGCAGAAATGGACTGTCAGTAAAATCTATTTTATTGAAAAATATAGCAAATTTTTTATTAGAAATAAGTAAATACATATCAATAAAAAGGTGATAAATTATGCAGATTGCCGATCTAGACTACAGTTACAAAATTCTAGATTCATTTTCTCAAATACCCAACAAATGTCAGCGGCATAACCTCAAAATAATTGTTTAGAAATTTTCTGGAACTATAAAATAATCTGATTAACATAAAACTGTCAATTCATATTTTCGTTAAAAAAAAAAAGCATGTATTTTCATTATATAATGTAACGTAACTTGTTACGTTTCGATCCATTGTGTAGTGTAGGCATTATGTTAATAAGAAATTTGAGCCCGAAATGCGGGCATAAAAGAAGGTGATATGCTCTCGAGTTCTGGAAGATAGCTCGGAACTTCCTACATGTTAATATACCAAATATATATACTCACGATGACAACGTTGGAACGATTAATTCCTTCAGGTTTGTGGAAACCGCAAATAGCACTATTCTATTTATTGTAAGCAATCTGGAATAAAAAAAGTAAATTGTTTTAATGTATTGTCATGTGTTTGTGTGTATCGGCGAGACGTATAACTAATGTTCACATATAACTTCTTTGATATCACTGTATCAGATTTTTATGGCTACAATATAGTCAAGAAAACACTTGAGCGCGCCGCTCGCAATTGCACCCGCGGATCGATTGAACACGTGACTCGGTCACGAAATGCACGCGAAACGTTGCCACTTTAAACTATGGGAAGAAAGTAATTCGCCGTATAGCTGTTTTTTTCTTTTTGTGCAGCTTCCGTGCCGTGACTAAGCTCCGAAAAGCATGAAAATTTCCATAATGTTGTTTAATATTCCGCAATTCGCCGATGAAGCAAGACATTTTAAACGCGATGCCTAAACACATGTGAATTTTTTTTCCGCATGATTTGTTCGCCGAGTGTGACCAAATTTTACGCACTGTAATGGCAAATACGCATATTTGCTCGTGCAAAACACACGTAGCTGTGTTTTGTAATTGAATAATGAAACCACCCACAGCACCTAATTAACACTTAATTGCGCGATAGATTAAAATGCATTTGTGAATATCGGGCGTGCCAGCATTGTTACAGTAAAATTATGTCCGCGCTGATCCGGAACAAATTAATGCTCCAAGCTGGCTGGCTGTTTTTGTTCATAAAGCTCCATAAATAATAGCTTCGCCATCGGGAATGCTACCTGAAATTAAATATCGTAACACGCAAATTTTTCACGCCCAGATCAACTTTGCAATGTAAAAACAATCTCGCAAATGGAAAATTCGGTACATATAAAGGATGAAGCATATGAAGTGTTACAGGCCAATATCTTGAAACAAATATATTATTCGAGAAAAAGTATCAGACTCAAGTTATAAGATTTCGAAGAAAACATAAGATGATAATATTATTTCGACCATGAAATGTGTTTCTTTCAAGATTCTTTCAAAATTAACTTCGAGTTTTAAATGGAATTACATAGTTTCTCTTAATGCACAGGTCAATTTTTTTGTCAATCTATGTATAAAAATGCTGAAGCAAGATCGTCAACAAGTGAATATTTTCTTAGATATTTCACAGCTTAGATTTTTATATTTTACACTTTAAATTTACACTTTATAATTTAAACTTTATTTTTTATACTTTATATTTGAAACTTTTTAGATTATTTTATATCTTATCCTGATACTTTTCAGAGTAAGATATGAAATACTTAGACACGTACTCACTTTTTTATTTTTATACGTAGAATGACGAGAGAAATCAATGAATGATATTAATTATTAAGTGATACGTATCATTAAACTAGGATGCATCAATGCCTCTGCAAAGTGTAATAGAATTTTTTAAATATATTTCTATGTGTTTTTGCTACCACATATCAATCGATTTTACTTGTCATTCTATATACAAAAATATTATAAGGTAAGTTATTGAAGAGTAAATACTTTCTAAGATATACCTTATACTGGAAAGTAAAATAAAATGTAAAATGTTTCTGAAAATGTTTATATTCTCGACGATCTTATCCCAGTACTTTTATAGAATGATCCAAGAAATCAATTTATGTGAAAAGAAAACTGTATAATTTCAGTTAAAACACCAAAATTAGTCTTAAAATAGCCTTGAAATGACCTTGAAAGAAACATTTCATCGTCATAATATTACCATTTCGAGTTGTCCTTGAAATCTTACAAATTTCGTTTGATACTTTTTTCTCGAATTTTAATGAATTTCTTCCGAGATATTGATATTATTTATATGCACCATATCCTGTTTATATTGAATTATTTTACAAAAATACGACGGTCGATTAAAATAAAGAAATATGTGTTTGTATTTTCACGCCCGATGTAAAACATCTGTACCAAGAAAAAGAATTAAGTGAAATAATATAACTCGCGCTATATCAGCGGGCCAATTTTCGAACACGTCACGATATATTTTTCCGGCGAATTTTGTTTTTGTTATTTTCGTTTCTCTACAATTGTAATTGATGGAAAAAGCAGATCGAAGTTTGCAGAGTTAAAAAAAAAAAGATACAGCCGTAAAGCAAGAGGCAGTAAAAACAGAACGATAAAACGGAAGCTAACCGGATCAGAAAGTCATGAAAGCTATGTTAGCTTGTATACGTATATAACCTATAGAAGGAGACGGAAGTTTTCGAACGACGAGTTAGCGCTTAAGTGGTGCAGCATCAAAGAAAGTTTACCAAGTATACCGATTCTTCATTTCGCTCGTATACGCATGATGGATCTTTGAGATTTTAATTTGCTTTTAGTTTTTCAAAGATCGAATAACATTTGTAATTACGAAATTTCCTGTCCAATAATATCGCCCGACATTGGTGTTTTTCGCAGTGTTAATCCCTGTTTGTATTGCTAACTATATTATTCGGAACGCAGTATCCATAATATTTAATTTTTTGTCATTTCAACACATCGTACAATTTTTATATAATGTAACTTTTCATACTGTTACGTCGTAAAAACTAAATCATAATCTCATTTACTCTTTATGCTGTAAAGAATAAAAGAAGAGAAGAAAGAGAGGAGGTGCACGGTGCTTGTGTGTATGTTAAAAAAAGATACACAACTCCCGTAGATACACTTTACTTTGAAAGAATATTGTGTCAAACGCGATATATATTACAAATAAAAAATGCTGTCTTTCGGTGTGACCAGCGAAAATGTGTTTAGTATCGCAATATTTGCCGTTCTACAAAGAACGTTCTCGGATGCTCAATTTGATTTCACAATCAATCGTGAGGATATAAAGCGGATTGAGGTGAGCATAAAAGTCTTATGCTGTTTTGCGATATGCGTAAATAACTACCGAGATATTGGGGATACTACGGTTTCCGGAGCACCAAGTTTTGACTGCAGATTCTACATCTACAAGCGATTATAAACAAAAGTTAAAGAGTGATAAAAGTGGGCATTTGCTTTATTTTACAAGATATAGAGGTTTTTAGTTGGAATTTTCAAAATCGAAATAAATACGTTTTTATTAATTTTAGGCTATTTTCGATTTCTAATATGAGAGAAAGGACATCAGAGGGAGTACAAGAGGCAAAGCTTCCCTGGTAGTGCAAAAGTAACACTTATAAAAAGACAAATGAAATTCTATAGCATTTCAAACACATATAATGCTTTTGAGAGTTATTCAATAATATGCATATATCCTACTTTATATAGACGCTATGGTAATCTTTTTAGTATCTATTTTTATATTGTAGACTCATCAATTTAGTAAAACGAAGATTTAATAGATATATTTATGATACATTCTACCTTGCGAAGGGGCTTCGCTAATCTTTTCAGTATCCATTTTTAGTATATTGTAGACTCATTAATTTAGTAAGGCGGAGATTTAGAATTATAGAAAATAGTCTGCAAATAGCAAAAATAATATGTCGTTGATTTCTAAATTTGCAACTAAAAACCTCTATATCTTCTAAAATAAAGCAAATAACCACTTTCATCACCTTTTCACTTTTCTTTATAATTGTTTATAGATGTAGAATCTGCTGTCAAAACTTGGTGCTCCGAAAATCGTAGTCTTGCCGAGATATTAATTAAATAAGATTTGTAAATAACAACGCGCTCGATATGGTAGATGTAGTGACGACGTCGTGTGTATGTATATTAGGTTACACTGAACAAAAAAGTTCTCTATCATTTTGCAAGTGACCACGTAGATTTTTAGTTATTAATTGTAGAATATTAAAGTATATTATCGTGTAAAATCGTGGAATAATTTTTTTCAATTAATAGTTAATTAATAATTAAAAATCTATTTGCTTTGTTAATGGTAGAAGACTTTTTTGCCTTAACTGACTTTTTGACTTAAGATACAAGCACACGAAGAGGGCAGACGTCGCCACTACAGCTCATCTACCATATCATGCATGATTATTCACAAATCTTCTATAATTAATATCTCGATGATTATTGCGATTTCCACAAAACGGTATTGGACATTTTTGTTCATTTCAACCTGCTCTGCGTCCTTATCACGCGAGATTGTAAAATCAAACATAGACATCCTGTATAGTTTACGTAACACGTTTATAATTTAATATCCAATGTTTCCACATAAGATTATATATAGTCGTACCGTGTGCTTTGATATCATTCCTCGATTATGAAGAGATAAAGAGATTGTATTTTATATTTGTATTCGATAACTGCATGATAAAAACTTTAAACTTTATGACTTTTCTTATCATTTGACGAATGATCTGAGTGATATATCTTGGTCAGGAAAATTTTACTTCGAGTTGATATCTTGAAATTAAATACGATATACTGCAATCAAGTGACAAATGTGCCAATAATCAAACTGACAAATATTTTATTTCATAAAATAGAGATAAAAATATGTATTCTATAAAATCTCGAAATCAAACTATAAAATAAATATATAAAATAAAGTAAAAATGAAAATTTTAGGAGATAAATCTATATGGAAATTTTAAAACATAAATAGCACAATAGGATTTTTCTCTTTCAGACGTGAATAAAACCTTTCTCGAGAGATTATTAAGATTGTTTGGTTAGCTCTCAAAGCATAACGTTTCTTCCTTTTTTTTTGGCTACTTGTTTCAGAAAATATTCTACACAGCAAAAAGTATACATGTGAAATTATAACTATTATAGTGGTTAATTTTGAGACTATTACAAGTGTAACTATTACAAGTGTAAATTTACGCGCGTAAATAAATTTCCGGCTTGCAGATAAATTTCTTTTCTAATTCTCTTCTTAAATTATTATGTAATACACGTAATTACAGTTAAACATAAATTTACAAAAGTGATTATGTAATAACATTTTGTTGTGTTTTTGGTCACTCAAAAAGAAATTTTCTGTTGATCTAGACCAAATTTTAAATGTCACAATTAAAATTTAATTAAATTGCTTGAAAATTGTCTATGGTACGTGGAATTTACGATAGTAGCATTTTAACAATATCTGTAGGTAAATTTACATCCCGTTAACTAATTAGTTATTAATCTAGCCTTAATTTGGATGGATAATACAAATATTTTTTTGTTTTTCACGAATAGTTCACATATATACGTTTAACTCTATATTGATTAAATACGAAACATATGCGATATCGCTAGTCATTATTCATCTTAGCTAATTTCTTGTATCTAGACAATTTTTGCTATGATTGCAAGAGTATTTTTTTGAGTGATATGTATATTAATAATTACCATTAATATTTTACGAGACAAGGATTGATATATCGCTCTTCTGGACTTGCCCGAACACGTCTGGGCTAGCATATGTGTAATTAAACATAAGGTAAAAATATTAATGCCTAAACACATACGTGATTCTTATTGTTTTGATATTTAACCCTTTCAGTCCTGGTGGGACATATATTGTCTCAAAAACGTGTTTAAATAACTAACTTCCAAACTAACAAACCAATGTATATTTTAATAATCGTTGTTGCAATACTTAAAAACATATTTTTTAGTTAAAACCATAGACTTAATATATATAGACTGCGTATTAGGCTAAGCAGGCGTCACAGAATAGAAAGAGATAGCATGCTTTGGATCACCATTCTATCTTTTTCTAACGACATGTGGTGGGGACATTCCAGCCTCTCCTTATGTTTAGAGTGGAGGTTTACATTGGTTCTCCTACATAGTATGTTTCCCTCGAAGCGTCCTTATTACACACATATAAAACACTTTATACACACGCAAAAAAATATTCTGTAGTGACAGCTAGAAACTTTCTGTTACATGAGGTTCAGTTGCAATAACAGAAAAGTCTTCCAATAACTGAAGAATTATTCACATCAACGATTACTTTTGAAGGAACTAAAATTTTCCGTTTAAAAAAAATGGTTATCGCAGATGATTATTCTGTCATTCTCACAGAGGGTATCGTACTGAAACATAGCAACAAGAAACATCAAGGTTACCGCAACCAAAAAGATTCGGTTGAAAGAACAGTTGAATGTTGCTGCTAGATAGTGATCCGTATTGTTAGATGAGTCATATTTTCGCAAAACTTTTATAGGAAACCATGTCATTTGATGAAACAACACTATTGTTTTAAATAGTATTTTTTAAAAGTTTCTTTCAAAATTTAGTAATTCGATTTGTTTAATTTCGATTTTCTTGGATTTTTAATTTTTTTTGTTTGAATTAATCATTATAACATTCTGTTAAAAATTTAAAAGTAATTATCACTGATTCACTACATTACATCAATATTCATCGCATATCGAATGTTGTTGCATTTTTCCAATATCTATCAGCAAATTATCCAACAAACACCAAGTAAAAATTATATAACTATTATTTGGTGTTTGCTAGGAATGTTATAATATACTGTGAACACTATAAGGATACATTATATAAGCATAAACCGTAAGAATATCGTTGAAGTCATCGGGAATCGCCACGTACCGCTCGATCATCAGGTTAATAAGCAACACTTTAACGAAGTCAGGACATGGATGGGTGGTGACCGGTGGTGGTATACCGCTTGGGATGGAAATTATCGCGGGAGAATTCATGAAAGTTTGGAGTGTGTTTGACAACCTTCGATAGTGACTTTATGAAAAAATTAGGAATATATAAGTATATTTTTTTTAAACATTAATCTATTCCTAATAGCTGAAACATCCATCAGTATGAACTGAAGTATAGGTTGGGACTTGTATCTTTCACAACATTTCAATTCGGTTGGGATCGAATATATGTTTGGCACAACAGAAACTTTCTAACAGAATTTCTTTTTTGTAGTAACCGATTTTTCAGTTGATTCCTGAAGAACCGAAAATTTCGGTTGTCATAACTGAAATTCGGTAATGCCAACCGGATCATTTTTTACGTGCACATATAAAATACTTTATTATCACAATATATCGATAATTATTCTGATACGCTATATTATTTTTTTTCCTCCATGTTTTTTCTTCCAATTTCCCTTCATTTCTTTCTCACATTCTTCTTCTTATCCCCACTATGTATTGTTAGAAAAAGACAGAATGGTGGTCCAAAGCATGCTGTCTCTTTCTATTCTATGACGCGATCAAGTTATAGGAAACATTGAGAACACGCAGTCTATATATACTAACTCTATGGTTGAAATATATGTCTGTTGTACAGAAAACAAAATATTTTATATAGAAAAATAAAAAAAATTTATGAAAAAACACAATGCTCTTCGATACTTTTTGTACATAATAAATGTCTACAAACTATTTAAATACATACACACGATATCAAAATGATACTATGTAACGGTCTTGTAGTAACGAGGTTAGAGTTGTAAAATTCAAAATGACAGATTCAATATGGCGGCCAATAAATACAAAAATTGTATAAATATGAATAAATATAAAATCAAATTAAAAAAATTGTACGTATAATTCTTTTATTCGCTAATGAAAAATCTGAAGTTTTAATTAAATTATGCAAAATAGCGGTCTAATATATACATATATATCTAATATAATGTATATTTGAAAAGAGACATATGAGTCATGAATATATATTTTCAACAACTTTTCATAAAATATTATTGTTAACATGTTTTGTCATGCGCTTCTAGTTTAAAATATAAAAAAATATGAAATATAAAAATACATATAATCATGAAAGATAAAAAAATCATAAATAGTATAAAAAAACACAAAAATAAAAATGGCTCAAATATATTTACACACACACACACACACACACACATATCAGCATAATATTACGTAGCGTTACAACAATTTACATATTTATCTAAAATATATTAAATATAATATTGTTTGTGTAATTTTCCGCTAAATATAAAGGTACATTTATACGTACATTTATACAGAGTAAAAATACTAATTTCCTGAAGAAACACATAATTGTACAGATTTCTTTTCTTAATTACGTAATTTTTGCACCCATTATTCACATAATTTTATATACTTCTTTTTCTACAGTGTAAACAAACAATACGAATACATTTTCTGATTATCTTTTCTTTCTCACGATAATAAGATGCAATGAAGTGTTAATTTGCGAAGTGTTAACTTTCGAGTAAACGGAGAAAGGGTGAGTTTTAGGGTGTTCAAAGCATACCATGCGAGAAGGGAAACGATCTAAATTGAAATAGGCACTGGCGAAATTTTCCTCGACGGTGAGCAAACTACACAAAGTAAGAGTGAGTCGATATGTATCGAACGGAAGCTAACTCATAAATCTGCGCGATGGTTATGGCGAGGCGTGACTCGCGATATAAAGGAAGAGAGTAGAGGTTACACACTGCGACGTTGAGGGCGGATCTCGGTGGTGAGTCGACGACGCAGACGACGGTGGCTACGGCCGGGCGAGATAAAGAATTCGGAATTCGATTCGACGATCGTGTAAGTTTCCATGCGAACGAGCATGGGAGTCGGATTCACTTCCACATACGTGAAGCAGGTTCAGCGCCGCGTTTCGGAGGACCGCGGGATCTTATTGAAAGTTCCTGCCCAGCGTAAAGTCGGTCTCCGCCAACTCTGGCCTGGATGCATGCGAGTGAGAAAGCTTGTTTCTTCTCTTTTTCTCTCCATTTCTCTCACTCCCTATATCCGGAACAGTCGAGAACAACCACACCCGCGCGCGACAATCAAGTCGTGATAAGGTTCGAAACGCATTGCTAACAAGTTCGCGAACCCGGACCAAGTACTTTCGCTCTGTATACGAAGAAATCGTCTCGATATCGGTGTAGCTTTTGAAATTGGATCTCTCATTATGTACGTGTGAAATCCAAAAGCTAGTATCAGATGCGTATATGAAAGTACGACGCACACGCGTATACGTTATTATGTATACCCGCGCTTTATTATTAACTCTACTTTCCTTTTTGATAGGTCGTTCGCGGACAACTGAGTTTTCCCCAGAGCGGTACATGAGAACTGAATACTTAATAACTGCCAACTTGCAGTCACTTTTTTCCTGTAAACTCTGTACCACGATTATTTTATAAATAAATTTTAAACTTTAATAAAACTAGCTATTTTTCCTACTCAAGCATCTTTCCTTGAGTTGGTTTAAAAATAATTTAAAAATTATACAAACCGCAATTTTTACGTTTTAATCTACAAGTCGCAGATTTCAATTATTCACCAGGTCCAAAAGTTATAAGGGTTCGAAGTTTGTAATTCTTAAAAACTATGCTTTCTTAAAATGATTATATTGTTATTGCACTCGCGTAACATATACTCCTAAATAACTTCCCAAATTCGAAAATACTATTAAGATTTTTCTAAATAAAAGCCGAACGCTAATGTCGGAACGAATATTTATCAATGTTAAGAGAATAATAATGTTTGACAGTGTTAATGTGCCGAATAGGTTTTACAATTTTGGTAACGTATGCGATGAATCAATCTGTCACATCAAACCAACCCTGATTTCAAATTTTAATATTAATATTAATTAATTTCCTTAAGTTTATTCTTAACTATCTTAATTACTCCATGACATCAGGTATTATTTTTATTTAATTTTGAAGTTCCAAAAAATACTGTTTCAGTTAGGAATCGAAACTAAAGTTGCCAGGTTATCAATTTTAAAATTGAATAAAAATAATATACATAGTCTCATGGAGTAATTAAGTGGGTGAATTAATATTAAAAATATTGGGAATCTCAGATTTAACATGGAAGGTTGATTTGTCGCGTACGTTACAAAGACTGAAAAATCTATTCAACACGTATGTGTGTTAAACATTATTATCCTCTCAACATAAATAAATATTCACTCCAATATCAGCGTTTGGCTCTTATTTGCTTAGAATACTCTTAGTATAGTTGCATACTTTGAGAGTTTGCGTATAGAATAGTGTCGAAAATGTTGAATTTTTTGTTCATCCTCATCCCTTTCGAAAAATGTTTAGTGTAATTTGCAAAAATTCGATAAATTATAAAAATATTTGTTCAATATTACATATTTGAGGTTCAATTTTTTTATCAATTAAACAGAGATATCAAATTTCTTTCAATGACATACAAATTAACAACAATCTACAAAAAAAATTTGGATTTATTTGGCCAAAAATGCAGAGCTAGCATAATTTAGTTTTTTTTAAATTTTGTTAATTAAAATTATCAATTCAACTATTCAATTTCTTAATTGAAATTATGTAATTTGCGTTTAGCACAGGTCAGCACAAATATAGCACACTGCAGTACAATAAAGATTTCAACATTTTTAAAATGTGCTAGCAAAAATTTTGTTTCCTTAAATTATCTTAAATACGCTTTAAGTTACGGTTTACAGCACAATACGGCATAAATGTAGTATAATGCAGCATAATTTATGAAAGTACAATTCGAAAGGTGCGAGGCTAACTTCATATAGGTTCAAGTTAAAACTCTTCTTGATTTGTATTGCGTCCTCTGTTCTATCTATCTTGCATATATGTATGATTTATATATTTTCAATTTTCTCGCTTTAATTCCGACAATCTCGCAAAACTTCGGATTTAAGTCTTACTTAGCAAACTTCAGGCTTTCAGGATCATTTACAGTTACAGTTTTAGAAGGTCATATTAGATCGTGATACGTAATGTACCTTTATATACGGGAAACACAATTGCTTTAGTTTAACTGGATTTTCCGTTGCTTGGTAAGAATAGGAACTAAGTGAAAATCTTAGTTGTAGAAATAGAAAGATTGCTGTAGGAAGTTTCTATCCAGTCAATTATCTTGTCTCAACTGAGTTTTAATAAAACCGAATGTTCAGACAAATGTTTTCTGTCACGGCGGCAATGTGTAATTTCGCGTTGCCTAATTTTCATCTGCTCCCTATTTAGTTCTACGAACTGAACTTTTTTTTTATGCATATGTCATTGCAGGCATGTCGTGAGAAAGTTGTACAGGAAAGGATGATCAGCATCCAATCACACTTCCGCCACGGAAAAACATCGAAATTGATCAAAGAGTTCGAGAACGTAACGTGACGCGGCGACGAATACGGGACATTCTGCATCGCTTTGTGGTATCTACTGGTGCTCGTGAGTTCTTCTGAAAAACTGAACTATCGATTTTGCGATTTAGTTAAAATTCATTCCTAACGACAATTCAGTCTTAACGACATTGCGTATGTTTGCGCAGTTGGGCATGCGCCATATAAATAAGGTCGGATCGATAAGCCGCGCCGAAAACAAGGAAGAATGGAAAGCGCGCGAGAAGCGCGATCGCGACAGAAGTGAATACTGGCGGTTCCCTTCATCTCTTTCTTCGGACTGGGCGCGCGGTGCAGCGCGATACCTTCGTGTGTAACGTTTAGTATACGTCGGCTGACAAGAAAATCTCCGGTGTCGCAGTTACACCGCGACCAGACGTTAATGCGCGTACAAAATCCGCGGGTACGTAAGGGCGTCGCGGCGAACGAACGACGTCGGGTAATCCCCGACAGAAAGTAATTTATCCGGGTGAAATCTGGCGATACAAAGACGAGGCTAGGAGAAAGACACAACGAGGCGGTATGGCGCCCGGCATTACATTCCTGCAGTAAGAGCAAGCAAAGATGAGTTTATATAGATGAGACCACGACTATTGGTAATCCCGAAGATTGAGTTTGCAGCGGAGTTTCCAAGTCGTTCCCCCAGATCGGCGATTTTCCTTTCTTTTTTTTTTTTTTCAACTTCTTTCTATCGGCATCCACGACGCCGACATGAGAGCCGGAATGGAATTAACGAATCGCGTAGGATGATGGAGGACGGTCGCGAGGGAAGTTAAATGTTTGACGATCAGAAGATGCGATACGCGATCCTAATCGTGTCGAGAACGAACTCGCCGGGAAGTTTCGTCGGATTCTCCGGTTCGGTTCTCAGCACCGGTCTGCCTTCCCTCCTACTGTGATCGGATATACAAGACTCGATGTATCGGAGAACGGAGCGACTCCCCCGTGAGTATATAATTTGTCTTCATCGCGCTGAAAGTTCATTTTGTTTGATTGAAACTAAATATTTCCAACATGCGCGTGCACACACACACATACACACACACACACACACACACATATTCGTGTATATGGAATACTCACGATGTAGGGATAGGTTTCATCGGATTTGATTGCATCGTTATCGGATATCGCGATATTTTTATGTTATCAAATATATTTATGACGTAACATACAGTAAATATTTTTTTTATTAATCGATATTTTTAATTGGTATCTCTTTATTAAGTAGTCGTCTATCTTCTTCCCTTTATTTGTTCTTCGGGAGAAACAAAATTGCTATTTAATCGCACAGACTATGCGCAAATACGCGGTCTTAGGTCGTAGGTTCTTTTCTTTTTTCTTACCTCATGAATTACGCTCAATAAATTGATCGCGATATTTTCTTCCGAACATGGTGCTCAAAACTTAATGGAATAAAATTGCGACAAATTTTGGTATATCATTTCTCTGTATGTCGATTGGGGAGGAAATGGCGACACGATACAGAAAGCCAGTTATAGATAGCGCAAAATATGAAAACAAAAAAATAACATGAGATTATTATAGTGACAAAATAAATAGAAAATAACAGAGTAAGAGACGCGACACTTTTTCGCGTGATGTAACTGCACGATGAGTTCCGAGCGCACGAAATCAATTTTCTGCCGTTTAATGGACATATGAAACACAGTACGATTTAGAACTGTGGCGTAGTGAACACCGACTGCCGCTCTGTTGAAAAAGAGCAGAGGACAAATTCAATTAACTTTATATAGGAATATTCGTAGCAAGTTCCTGTTTCATGCATACGTTTGTGTATGTATGTGTGTTTGAAAAAGTAATAGCAATTTAAAAAAAGAAATATCGAACAAAAATGTGCAATCACTTTTTTTAAAGAAATTTAAGGATAAAGAATTTTAAGGAAAGTGATATCTTCTTAAGGAGACTAGAGGATCAGATTGTTTGAAAATCGTGTTTGTTCTTTCAGAATTTTTTATGACAAACTGAATGAATATGTGAAAGTGTTATTTTGACGTGTATTTATACAACATTTAAAGAGAAGAAAAATATAATTTTAATGATCAAATATTCAATATAAGTGTATAGCTGAATAATATAGCTGAATTTTTTATAGAAAATTTCCGTAAGCTTGTCGTGTAAACCACTGACAAACTCATGAAAATATTTAATTTTGAAATATAAATTTTTTTATTATAAAAGAACTGAAAATTTAATAATATTCCATTAAGATATTTTCAATCTTGTTAACTTTTACTCAATTTCTATTATAGTGATTCACACGATAACGACAAGCTTATGAAAATTTTCTACCTAAAATTCAGCTTAATTGAACCATCGAGAATCAAGATATTACTGCAAAATGACGACCTAGAAAAAAAAAACGAAATATATTTTACTATATACACTATATAATTATGTACTATATACACTTATATTGAGTATTTGATCATCAAAATTATATTTTTCTTCTCTTTATATGTTATATAAATACACGTTAAAATAACACTTCGTTCATTCAGTTTATCATAAAAAATTGTGAAAAAACAAGCACGATTTTCAGGCAATCTGACTCTTCAGTCCCCTTAATCTATCATTGTTAAGGGGGTTGTATCGCTCAATACTGTATTTTTAATGACGCAAGAGGATCGCTTATAAATTTACTATTAGCTGTATAATTAAATATAATAATTAGATATAATAATCCAAATTTTCAGCTAAAATTGAAAGTTTATTTAAAACAAATTTAAATCAGAGTTAACTTTAAGTCATCTTTTGGGGATTCTTATGGATTCTATTTCGGAAAAATGCTGTCTTTGAACACGATGAAGTCGTTAAGCCATTTTTGAATCTCATCCACTGATTGAAATGCGTATCAGACAAAGCATCAACCGGAACAAGTAGTAATCGGAGAGAGCTATGTCTGGTGAATACGCCCGATGCTGTGAGACGTTCCAACCAAGATTCATTATGGTGTCTTTTGTCTTAGAAGCAATGTGTGGTCTGGCGTTGTCATGCAGCAATTTCACAGGACGTTCTCCTTTGCCAGTATACGGGCGTTTTCGTTCTAATTCCAGACTCAAGCGGATTAACTAGCATTAGTAGCAGTAATTGTTTCACCCAGTTCCAATAGCTCATAACAAATCACGCCCTTGATAATCAAATATATACAGAGAAACATTTTCTTTCCGAAGCGTTTGAGTTTTGCGACTACTATTGATGCTTCGCTAGGATTTACCTATGAATTTTTACGATTGTCATAGAATATCTATTTGTCATCGCCCATAACGATTTTCCATAAGAAAGACTTTCGACACTGCTTATTGAGAAGTAAGACACGCTGCTACTCGCTGATTTTTGTTAGCTTCAGTGACTTCATGCAGACATTCACACATTTCCTTTTATTTTAGAACTCTTTTTATCTCGTGTAAAGAATAAGAAAATTGATTTAAAAATTATTTAAAAAACTGATTTAAAAATTATATTTCAACTGCTTAAAAAAAATTGTATTATTTATTTGTACACCTAATATTTATCAAACAAAATTACTTTTCTATATGTTTATTTTACGAAGTAATAAAGTTAAGTATAATATATGATTGTGAAGGGCGATCGGAGCCAAATATTTTCCTTCACAATCATATATTATACTTAAATCCTCTTGAGCCGTTTTATTATAATTTGTTTGTTAGTTTTAATAAAATTAATTTGAGACAAAACTGAGATAAATATAGATACACAATATTACAAATACCAAAAATATATATACTTTTTAACTTTTTTATTAATGCTTCGTATATATCAATTGATTTAATAAAGATGTACAAATAATTTAAAAGATATATAAGTATTTATATGCTTATATATATACAGGGTGTTCCCAAAAGGTGGCACCAAATTTTAGGAGTATGTAGTACTCGTTAAAACAAACCAAAAATTCTTAATGAACAGTACTCCAAAAACCTTTTATTTCTGAGTTATGAAGCATTTTGTTCTGTGAAAAATAGAAAATAAATTAAATCTTCAATATATATATATATATATATATATATATATATATATATATATATATAATATATTATATATATATATATATATATACACACGCACGTGCGCGCGCACACACACACACATTCATACACGCGTGCGCGCGCACACACACACATATACATATGTATATATATGGAATATATTATAAAATAAACTTTGATTATAACATAAACTTTGTTTTATCATAATTTTGCAATCACATCATATTTGATTGTGAATTTTTTCCTTTATTTTGACGAGAGAAATATATTATAGAAATTTATTCAATTACCTCATAAATATCCTATATATGTATATATAGAATGAGAAACGAAAAAGACATACGGTTATTGCAATATGCGATCGACAATAGCCTCACGATTGCGAACACAACTTCTTCAAACTTCAAATATCAACTTCATTGATCTTCTTCAAACATCATATCCGACATATATACACATGGGTATTATTTGCGGATCGATATAGGAATTAGATAGACTACATTCTAGTTGGCTGAAGGTGGCGTTCTTCGATAAAAGACACGAAAACTTATTCTGGTTTTGTATGTTGAAGTGGTCACCAACTTCTTCGAGCAGAAATGTCGTTGAAACTCGTTGTTCCAAGAAAGAAAATGATACGGATGCAATCCGACTTATTCTCGCTAAAAAATATCTTTCTAACCATGAATCCTCCCAGATATTCGAATAAGTCAACAGAAAGACTTTCGAATGTTACAAAAGCCCTGGATTATAAGTACCATCAAACAAGCTGATACGTAAATGTTCAAAAAACAACAACAATGGATCACTGATACTACTCTCAAGAGGAGAAACGTATTCTTCGGAGATTAGACCCTATCAGCCGAGACCCGAGGGTGCAGACGCAGATCCTGGATAGAAAGATCTAAGCAGCTTATCGAAGGGACAAAATCAACTTTCTCCATAATATATGTTTCGAAATCGAGAAACATGCAAAACAAAATCAAACAAAAGATATGTTATTCATAAAAATAAAGAACCAATTTGCATCGAATCTGTGGATTATATAAAATAAAAGAGGAGAGAACGTCACGGAGATAAGTAGACAATGTTTTAGAAAGTTGTATTACGAAGATCTATACAATGACCCTCATTATAAAGACCAACAGACAGTGGACCATCTTTTTGTGCCGGAACCGGGTATCTTTCAGGAGAAGGTGGAAATGGCTTTGCGAAGTTTTAAGTCATGTGAGCTGAATGGGGTATTATCTAAAGTAATAAAAGTAACTAGTGAAACGGAATTATTATGCGCGCGTTTTCTTATCCTGAACAAAATCAATCTGTTCTTTCGGAATCTGAAAATTTATAAAGATTCTCAGTTTTTTATGCAGAATATGAAGCATTGCTTTACTGGCGTGCGATATAAGCGTGATTTTCACACTTATTTTTTCAACTTTTCTTGTGTGTGTGTGTGTGTGTGTGTGTATGTGTGTAAGCACAGAATTCGTCCAATCTATTATATTCTGACTAATTTTAAAGATAAAAGAAAGGAGAAACAAGAAAATTAAAATTACTTGAAAGTACTTGTCGAATCGCTGGTCTTCCCCTGTATTTATTTATTTTATTATTATTTTATTCATTTAATTCATTATTATTTTTCTGTATTTATTTATAGTACAGAGATGTAAATTGTCCTCGTAAAAACGACCGTAACTGCACTGACATCTTAGAAATGTGGTACTGGAGGAAGCTGCTGCGAATTCTTTGGACAGCTCATTGTACGAACATCTCCATATTACAGGAACTCGGAATAGTGAGGAAGCTCTTTTCGAGGGTTTCTGATATTACGCTGTTTCGAGCATATTATGCGACAAAAAAGGTGACCTAGAAAAAAAACAATATTGGAAGAGAAGGTTCAAGGAAGACGTCAGAGAGGACGTTCTCCGATGAGATAGCTGAGTCAAATTCGCCATCTTATTGGTAGCCCTTTACTGGAAAGCACTTCTACGATGTTGAATCGAGAAGAATGGCGAGGAAGAGTTCACCGGATGCTGGATTTTCAACAATGATGCCCACGACAATTCAAGCATGAGGTTAACGGCTGAGGAAAAGGAATAGGAAGTATATGTATATGTACTTCGAGGATTATACCACAAAATTACGGAGAGAATTTTATAGTAAAAAATTTTATAACTGAGGAATAGATCGACATTCTGCAGTAATTGATTATACTTCCATCTCATATGTGTTATTTATAGTTTAGAAAATTTGCTTGTTTCTAGTGAAATTTATTATGTTTCTTAGCAAGATATACTTTACTGACAGTCTATTCTTGTATTACTAGAAACATAGCAAAATTGAAAAATATTTATAATATATCTATATTAACCACGTATAACACATAAATTATAAATTTTTTTCACCTCTGCATTTTCGAAACAAGACGATCAATAACTCAAGAATATATAGAGTGTCTCAGACCAGATATATAATACGTGTACTGTTTTCTATATACACATCGATTTAATAGTAACTGAAAGTATTATATATATTTAGTGTTAGGTTAGATAATACCTATGAAACTTGTTTCGTCAATAGCTTTTTAACAAATAATGAGCGACGGCTAAAACTTTTTAAATGTTATTCAGGATGGTCTCTTCGATAAGATATATTAAAGTATCAAAGTCATCGGAGGTGAGTGCCCTAAACTCCAATTTTACCCAATTTGCTTCCTAATATTTTAAATATTCATTTTTGTTGAAGATAATTACCTCACATTGAATGTTCTATAAGAGTATGTTACAAAATTTATAACTTCGATATTAATTTACACAAAAATGAGCTAATAAAGCAATTTGAAGAAAACTCGTATGCAGAAATATTATTTGTAAATAAAATTATATTTCAATTTTAATACTGTTTTTTATATTTTGTATTACTTTGAAATAAAGGGAAATAATCAAATATTATATTTTTTAAATTTTAAAAGTATCTTTTTAGCTGTGTCTGACGTCGCGCTTGTCTTTAAGAAGTTTATTAAACAAGTATATATTTTCAGGACGCTCCTAAGGGGGACGTATTTTCAGTGATGCAGCAAAGAAGTTACTCATAAATTCACTATTTATTGAACAAACTTACGTTTTTATATATTTATTTTACTACCTAAATAATAAATGTTAATTTGGAACTAACTTCATATAATACTGCCTTGCCACGTTTCAGTATAATGTTACTCAAAGCATAAAACAGCAGTTTTTTGGTTTACAATCGAATATTACATAAAAACAAGAATAAATGCTAGGTAAATGCTATTCCTTTTTCTACGCTGCGTTTTCTAATATGTAACATTTATAATAGTATTTTTATCTGGATGATATCATTTTTACAAAGTTACATTGAAATAATCAACTATATTGCTTCTACCATGACGTCACATGTGCAAAATTGCGATATTCAGTATTAAATTTTTCATAAACGATGCAGACAAATTGTAAAAAGCTTTAACTACGAATGTATTTTACCGCGATATATATTTCGTTAAATTTTTATATAATTTTAAATTTTAAATTTTAATTTTAAATTTTATTTTGTGTGTATAATTTTGTATTTTTTTGTTTGTTTAAGTAAATAAACTCTTTATTTCAATCGTTATATACCTTCGGCGATATACGCGATTTATGATACTCGTTTCTGAACGAAAGGTCTATAAAGATAGCGAGAGAGCACGATGGTGCGATGCAAACCAGGAGGTTGACTAGTGTACACACGATTTTACGTGAAAGCCGATTTGATTCATCGCCGGGGACTTTATGAAGTCGCTCGCAGGATCCGTTTTGCGGAAGGAAGAAGTTACTCGCGGAACGTTTAATTAAATCAGAAAACGATTTAACCGTACTCAGCAGTCTTTCCGATAATCAGCGATATCACTTTAACGGCGTTACTTACCGTGGATAAAAAGTTTCTCCACGGGGTTTATTTCGACTCGCTGATTAAAAGCTTTCGGAAACGACGCGATAGCCGAGATCTCCTCGCGTCCTCAGTTAGACACCGTTCTGCCCCAGTTCGATCTCGAGTGCACGCCTGGGATATATCTTGCACGATGTAAAATTAACCGTTTCTGGCCTAGTCGGATTCGATTGAAACCATTTCTACGGGGTGAAACGATCAGCACCGGAAAATATTTTATCGATGGGTTCGCAGAAATTGATTTTTTCTCAGTGAAAATTTAATGGAAGTCCATCATCCTCGCTAGCCTTTATTTTGCGATATTAAATACTGTGATAATTAAACGTCAAATTGAAATCCAGTTAAACCAGGATGTACTTTAAATTAATTGAAGGATGAAATTTCGTCGAAGGATTCATTTACGTCG
Organism: Odontomachus brunneus; assembly: GCF_010583005.1. Classification (NCBI taxonomy): domain Eukaryota; kingdom Metazoa; phylum Arthropoda; class Insecta; order Hymenoptera; family Formicidae; genus Odontomachus; species Odontomachus brunneus. The sequence continues at coordinate 4,660,918 of NW_022639452.1, forward strand.
CTGAAATTTAGTACGCCGGAATCCTTTAGTTTATTTGCTTATAACTTGAAAGCTACTAATGTTTCGATACAACCATTATATATATATTTATTTATGTAATTTTGAATTTTAATTAGCGATTAGTTAGGAAACGTTACTATGCAGACAATGTTCGATGTTTTCAAGAATCTAGAAAGAATCTGAAAAGTGATTATTTGTCTCGTTATAGGAATACGAACACCCTTCAGATTGGCTGAGAATAAGTTCCATCGCTTTGAAACTTAATTAAAGTCAAAAGTAATTCTCGTCGATATTCGGCTAAGAATAAATTAAACGTCAGCTAATTCCAACGAAGTTCTTTTCACTGCATTTTAAATTGTGAAACTTTCCGGTAACAGAATATGACTAGAATACTTTTACAAACTAGATCGTGTAAGTAATTCGTTGTTCGCTTATGTTTCCTATGACTTGTGACACACTATCGGAATTTTTTAATAACAAAACAATCAAGAAATAAAACAACATAGAGCGTACAATAATTCGACAATCGCATTGTGCGACGCATTTTTTGGCGGCGTAGCCAATAAAAGTGACTACATCGTTTGCGTGCATTAGTGCCTTGAAAGCCGATCAATATCGGGACATGTGTAAAAACACACACGCGTGCGCGCACGCGCACACACCAACATACACAGTTTAATTCAAAAGTTATCTTACATGATTAGTCTGATTTATTCTCGTAGATTCCTTTTAACGTACAAGAAATATATATAGATCAAAATAAGAGTTGCGTCAAGATAATTTCGAACTTATTCATGGAAAATTAACCCTTTTAAGTATCACTGGTATCAATAGGAACCACTTAGAATCGGGTAGTTGAAACCTTATAAATGTGCTACTTAGAATGTTTTTGACAATATTTCATTTAAAAAAAGTTACTAGAATGTTCCATGAATCATGCACCTTAAAGATGTATCTGAGATACAATCGGTGACAAAAGTGCTTGAAAAACGAAAAATTTGAATATTTGCTTCAAACGTGTTGTAAACCTAGTGATAAGTGATATAAATTGTGGCTAACATAATATATTTCTTATTTAAAAAGTTATTTTTTACTTTCTCAACAGTTTATTACTTTTATTTGCTTTTCTTCACTTTTCTATAATAAAACTTTTGACAGGGAAAATACCTTGAATTCAACTTTAGAACATTAAATTTCGTATTTATTTAACATCAATATCCATCAGTGCAAAGGAGAAAAAGTAATTGGGATAAGTTAAAACAGGTAAATATGCATTGTCTGAACAATAACTATCAATATTATTTATTGTTATTATAAATAACATATAATTATAACATATAACATAATATTTAATGAAAAAAGTTAAAGATAGCAACAGCATACCATGTAGTTTGTGGCTTGTATGTTGGCAGTAATGCACTGTCCTGGCAGGTTAAATGAAACAATAAAAGCCTCAAATTTTATACTTATCATATTGTTCATCGACATTATTTAATTTATATTCTTGTCCTCTGCATGAAACAATGCAGACAAAACAAGAATTTACGACGTAACTTTATTAAATTGATTTATAGGTTATTCATTTGATATTAGCTGATTGCAACGTTACCGCATTTCCAGTTACTAACTTCTTATGACAATCGCAAAATTGTCACAAATAAAAATTAATTTCTCTGAAACCGTGTTGTTAAAACTAATCAAATTCCGCAAATAGTTCCGATAATTCAGGATTTATATGTATAAAAATACTTAAATTTTTGGTACTATTTTTTTTATACGTTTTTACTCTTCACATTCAGAAAAGTTGCTTTTGCCATAAGAGCACGTGTAAAATTAACATAATAATTACTCTTCAATGGTTTAGTGAATCGACTTGAAATTTTTTTCAATATATTATAGATAATTAAGGAAAAGTTACCCAAAGTTTTATCAAATAGGTACTATTTTTATATAGCTCAGATACATCCTTAAGGGGGAAGTCTCGTTTGACGGGTACCAAAAAATCGTATTTTTTTTTCATAAATCGAAAATATAACATTTCAAAAACGTGCAAGTTGAAGGTCGAATTCGCAAAAATGACGAAGTGACAGCTCATTTAGTGAGAGACGCCCGAGCGCGTTCAAAACGGCAAGCGGTCGGCATCGCGCTATGGGAGCGACAGAGCAAACAAACTGTAACAGTTTTCCGTACGTCTTTTCTTGTACCAGGGAGTATATCTTCTGTAACCTTCAACGTGTTTTCTATTGAGATATATGTCTGTGTTAATGTATATGCGTGTAGTATATGTGTGTATGTGAAACAGATTCGCAGCTATGTCCTCAGTTTTGCTTCGCATTTCGGTCTGTCTAACATATCTAACATGCCTCGCAAAGAAAATAAAATCGACAGTTCTCGTCAATCAAGACCAGATTATACGAAAAAGGAAATTTTCGTATAATCGTATAGTTCACCTTGATATAAAGAAGCTCGTATGGCCCATAGACTAGAAAAAACGGCACAGGAGGAACTTTTCCAGGAAGACGAAGGGATATTATAGTCCTGGAATAGCAGAATAAACAGTTACATTGGTTTTTTAACTGTAAGTATCGTGAATTCTCATTGAAAACTTTAAACACGTTTTTCTCAAAATCACGTTTTCATAATTGGCGTGCAGGATAATTCAAAAACTAATGAACCGATCGACTTCATTCCAAACGCATTCGATTCGTAATACATTTCTTCAGGGACTGAACCTATTATTTAAATGCTATTGTTTATTTATAATATTTTTATAGACAATATATAGTTCCGTTTTTCTCCCGTAAAAGCGTTTCGTTTTTCTAACCGCTAGAACTCTTTCGAAGTTACATATCTTTCCTTAAATTTATATTCAGTATCTGCATATACTATCTAACTTTAAGAAAATCTTTCGTTTTTTTGCTTTCAGATAACTATGATAAGTGCTATGCTGCACGCCGAGAACACATATACCGCTGACAGCACTTAACAATTATGTGTGTCGTTTCGTTTTTAACAAAGGATATTTAAAAAGACCAACATTTTTTAATACTTTAAGAATGCCTTTTACAAAAAAGTTTATTTACATATCTTTATTAGATTTCGCATAAAAAATTCTCAAACATCAGACATTTTTCGACCCGTCAAACGAGACTCTCCCCTTAAAAAGTTAATGAAGTCCATAAACATGTATAAAATATATATATACTTGAATAGCAGAAATGAAAACGTCCAAATCACAAAGTAAGATATCAAAGTTTCAAGTATCAACATCTGCAAAGAGATGACTATCGCGAAGATTACGAAGTATCAAGTTACATATACGCTCTGTAAGATTCCACTATTTGCTTCTTTTTTTTGATATAGCAAAGTTGAAGCGCGCAATGATGATATTTCCCGAAACCAGGACAATTTCATCGAGCGTACCCGGAGCAATGTCAACTCGTACAAAGCGAAGCGAAATGGCGAGGAGTAAAATATCTCTTCTTTGTCGAAATAATTTACTTGACTCGAAATTCGTATTAACTCGGGAAGCGTACTGCGTTACTTTACATAAAGAGAAGATCATAATCTTCGAACGCTTTTCCTTTTCGACAAATGCATCGGGCATGCAGAAATTCACACAGGCAACTTTGACCTACGACGTGGAAGTAAAAGCCCAACTGGTGAACTACACTCGCGACGTTCGCGGTTTTATTGGAAGAGATACGAGAGTATACATGCTTCTGAACACACGCGCGCAATGTGGTAACTTAGAGTTGATGCTCCTGGAAGACTTGGAATGTAAGGGAGAAAAATCGCTTTTTATATTCCAAGTTGATCGCGTGAAACCGTTTGGGTATATCTGCACGTCATCGATTTCATTTCATACAGTAGTCGATAATATAATGATAATGTTGACATACAAAAGTTCCAGCGCACCTTTAAGTTTTGTTTACTTTTAAGGGTCAGTATACGTAATTATACATATTCACTTTGAGTCTCCTCCAAATTTTTTATATAGACAAAGTAATAATTCCGACGATAATAATTCGACTCGTCCTACATAGAGTTATAATCTTCATTCCAATCCACGAAACAGTAATTTTCTGCTGAAAAAAATCAGTACGACAATCGTGTGCAAAACAGAATTGTTGACATTCGAAATTGTGTCAGGATTTTCACGAAAAAAAATAAGCATTTTATTTCTTCAATTTTCATTATCATTTTAAAGTATACGATTGACGCTTGTATGTTTATTATTATGATTATAAAATTTATAAAATTCTGTAACTAAAGTACGCGCACATTTAAACATAAATGAAAATATTATTAATAATTGTTTCCAAAAATCGTACTTCTTGAAGGTCAATTTTATTCGATCCACAAAATTCTTCATCAGAAGTGTCTTTTAATCATTTCCTAAAGAAAAGATATTTTATTCGAACGGGATCAATATCTCTGAGCCTTAGAAAGTTAATATCATTTTTCGTTTTTATTTTTCGTCTCCACAAAATATAAAATTATGGATGTTCTCTTCTTTCTTGTTCATTAAATTTTGCAGTATAATTGTCACAAAATCACTATAAAAACAAATTCTAAATATTAAGGAATACAATTTAACTTCTTTAGACTTCTAATTATAATGCTATTAAATTTATTATGGGATCACTTAGATCCCATAATAACAAATCATTTATAACTCGTCAAGTGCGAATAACCAGCAAAATATATCTTTGGTAAATATATCTTCAGAACGAATGAAAATAATTATTGTTGAGACACTTGAAGAATTCATTAATGGCTATAAGTTTGTTATCAAAGCCCGAAAAGATTATTTAAAAAAAAAACAAATTTTTGAAAGGTCGTTATATGTTTTAATCTCTTATTTTTGATAAAGCAAATATTTAACATTAAGTTGATAAATATGTTCAAAATATCTTCACAGACACACTTTGCTTCCTATAAAAAAAAATTCACAAATAAAAAAATATATTGAAACTTTTGAGCAGTAATGTATATGTGTGGTACGCGCTCCGATACACTGAAAAATTTATTTAGTTGAGTTAATTAAAATTTGTTTAAAATAAGGTAAAACAAATATTTTAGTAAAAACCAATATTTGGTACTTTGAACCAAAGGTTTGATTCTTTGAAACAAAAATGAAATAGGTTTAGTTTCAGAGAATCAAATTTTTGGTAGAAAGAACGAAATTTTGGCCTTCACAATTGAAACATTTGTTCGACTCTATTTTAACCAAATTTTAGTTAACCCAACTAAATGAATTTTTCAGTGTAAAATAATTTCGTATATTTGAATATTTAATTTACTTTTTCTACTCATACATCTGAATTTCATTATCTCAACGTAGATGCAAAGAATGAAAAGAGATGAAATTAATTGAATCAATGTAGGTAATTGACGTTCCAATTGATAATTTCCCAATGAAATCTCATTTTAATATAACTAAGATTTTAATATAACTAAATAACATGAATATTTAACAATTTTCGGTACCTGAATTTGCCATTCCCCCTATTTCCGGAACTCGCCATTTTCAGAACGACCGATATCTATCCACCTAACAAAAAACGCGATAAATTCGACAAGCTTGACATCGCCCAATTAGTCACAACAATTGCAGAGAGAAAATTTGTTCTGCATGCGTACTAACGGTTATCACAATGCGGCCGAGTCTTCTCCCTGATGCAGACGATTTTGCAAAAGAGGTGGAATAATACGCGAAATGACAATTCTCGCTCCGCTCACTCATATGAATCTCCTATAGAACTCGTGTAGGAAAAAAAACTCAGAATGTGTCAAAAGTCCGCGAGGCTGAAGGAGGCCGAGTTACCCGGTCTAACAATTCATACGGTTCTAATAATATCACATACGCCTCGTATAGCGCACGAATGTATATAGTGTACCTATCGGTTGCCCAGCGGGGAATCGGTGTGTTCCTGCTTCGTTCGTTTGTCCTCATCTTCAATTCTGACATCCAATCCGGACGCGAAACGTCAATGGGGCCCTGTCATACACACGATTGCAGACTCAATAAGCTGCTGGGATGAAGAAGAAGCGACGTGTATATCGACACACGTTGAGAACGACATGACGCTCTGACCGCGAGAAACTATCATACAGCGAGTAATCTCAACGTATATTAGCCGAGATATATTGAAACAGTGCGTAAGTACCGTTTTTATACTATTGCCGCAGGCAAATGTAACGTAGGATAAAAGAACTCATTATAGAACTCATTATAGAATAGGCAGGTAATATGGAATACGAGCTCATTTCTTCTATAAAACACTGTGTACTCTGATGGCAATTATATATTTTCATTGGATCAATATTTTTGTGCTATTAGAAAGTTAAAATATGCATTTACATCGTAATAATGTTGATTTGGAGAAAGGAATTCCATAATTAGTTTCGTTACTCCTCAAAGAAAACAAAAGACAATTGATACACGTTTCTAATGTGAACAAATACTC
>NW_022639452.1:4672390-4703394 GCF_010583005.1 Odontomachus brunneus
GGGCGAGATAATATTGGAAGTATAAAGCTTCCCCGCCGGTTTCCCGCATCGCGAGCCGACGGTTTTTGTCGGCGGTAGCGATTCGTTATCACGAGACAAGTATCACGGCGATACTTTATATCGTGCAAACCGGCGTTATCCGAGATTTACCGTTATTAAGAATCGCCGCAGATGCCGAACATTTCACAACATACAAGTACTATCATTCAACGAGCCGCCACTTTAGCGAATTAAACTTTTACGACATAAAGATTAGAGTAAAAGGAACGATTATGGAATAGGCAGGTTATATGGAGTTTATTCCTTCTATAAAACATTATACACTCGACGAAAATTGTTGTATTTGTTATCCAACTCGTCGTATGTAACGTTGAATGCCAAGCGAAAAATAAACATGGAAAATAAACGATTTTCTAGTTTCATTTCGCCCGAAAAAATATTTTAGTAATCGGGTTGCTCTAATTTTCTTAAAATAAGTTTATTAATATTTATATCCGATATACTTTCAATATAGTAGTATTAATAGGATAAACACACTTAATGTCGTATAGCACGTATAGGGCAATATTTCGCGTAGTAAGCGCTACACTCCGTTAGGAACGGAAGAAATTAGCTATAGAAATTTCCTGATGTTTAGAGGGGGACATACTGTGCATGCTACTTAACAAGAAGTAAGAAGCTTTAAAGTAAGAAATGTTTTTCATAATCTCGTCCACATTTTTTAAGTATTTAAAAAAATATATAATATACTTTGTACTAAAATAAAATGTTTATAATGTATGGGTAGTTGTTGAGATAGTATAAATAATGAAATTTAATGGTAGATTTATTTACTTGAACGTTGTCGAAATGTTGACGCATTTTGTATAACATAGACATCTAATATCGTATACGACGTCTACCTTGAATATCATATTATATACGATATTAAGTATGTCATGTGGCGTTTTATTTTATATATTTAGTCATATGTTCTGTGACTAAATAAATAATGTAAGCTTACTATTAAAATATTATATTATCAGTGCTTGAATAATTACTTTCATATGTAATTCAAGTTAAATAATTAATTCTCAGGTTTTATTAATTCAAGTTAAGTAATTAATTACAACAATTATATTTTCTTTATATTGAGTTACTTAATGTACCGTAAAATAAATTTTCCCGACTTTCCACGATCTTATTTCCTTAAATTCATATATTTTATAAGTTATATAATATTAAATGCTAATTTTTCAAAGTCGTGATTTTCTCATTTTTCGCTTTTTTACTATAACTATAACAATTTTTAGTACATTACACAATATTACATTTTAATAATATATAATTCTTGTATACATTCCAAAGATAATACGATTGATATAAATATTAAATTCTTCTTTTTCTATAAATTTTCTACAAGTCAGGTATACGATATTAGATGCTCCTAATTAATATTTTACCTTCAAATAATACTTTTGATATTCGTAATAACACGGGAAAGTTTTGTTTGTCATGTAAAGACGTACTGATAATATGAACAATTGCAAAGATACTTAACTAACAATCTGAAAAATTTGTGTACAAAATGAGACAGATTTTCTTCTATTGCTTTCTATTATTATATTTATAACGTCTAGTTTCCATTTTATTGTTTACTATGTTTATTTTCTGTATAAAGTAAGCATTATATCTTTTAATAAATAATTTTAGTTTGAACTGAAATAATAGAAAGCTCCTTGAATAGATAAACTAATAGTGAGATATGTAACGGCACATAAGGAGCAAGCACGGATGTCTTAGTGCTATTATTATAAATACTAATATTACTTTTTTATATTAATATGATTGTAGGAGGATAAAATTGTCCAGTATGTTAAACGCACGTATCGAAATTTTTCTTCGATTATCGTACGCGGAGAATCAACCTTCCATACTTAGACCGATCCATGAGTCCCAATTTTTTTATATAATTTTATATATAATTTTTTATATAATGTTTATATATAATTTTTTTTATAAGGAATCTATTTGAGTCATCGGTTTAATGGGGTTTGGGATTTTAATAAAATAAAATATATATTTAAAAAATTGGGACTCATGGATCGGTCTAAGTATGGAAGGTTGATTCTCCGCAGACGATAATCGAAGAAAAATTTCGATACGTGCGTTTAACATACTGGACAATTTTATCCTCCCACCATCATATTAATATTAAAAAGTAATATTAGTATTTAATAGCACTATTAATTTTAGTTTGTTTTGATGTACAAAATAATCTATGTCCAGAGATTACAAATGTTCTGTTTTCAAAAATAAAAATATTTGCACTTTATTGATTATATGTTATTTACTAGTGTTCCTTAAATTTTCTCGATGGTCGACATTATTTACCATTTTTGCAACTCCTGATTTTCTCAATTTATACTTTTTCATTAATATCCAATTAAATTTCGAATGCTTTCATTTATTAGACCTTTTATAAATAACATATCCTTTAATGTTTCTACGAGAAATTAAAATATGCATTTAAATTATAGCAATTTTGATTTGAAAGAAAGTATTCCATAATCGATTCTATTATCTCATATTTCTCCAATATATTTTAGCGCGGGACATTACCTGAGTAAGCCATTATTTAATTGGAGAGCTGATTGTTGTTTCAACAATATTTGCTAATATATTATGTCGATTAATACATGTGAAATTATTAAACATCAGAATTTTAGGAAAGAATTACTTGACACATTTACTCTTTGGCTTCTTTCAATAAATACGTTTTTTCCAAGAAAAGCTGGCAAAGAAAGACATATCCTCTTTCTGAAATACATATAAGATGTGTGTATTACTAGACAGCATCGAGAGAAAATCTGATATGGAAAAGGCTCGCACAGTGCATAAAGCGAGCGTAAAGTCGGTAACAGTTGGGTACAAGTAGAATCAGAAAATCAATACATGGTTTTGCGGATTGTCGCGCAAGTCTTAATAGTATGCAATGTTCACGACAAAAGTGCTTCTACTTCTTTCGCTTTTCTTACTTCGATTATCACTCTAGTAAAATCAAATTTTCCTAATTGGATCCAATCCTTTTCAAATTTTGTACGAACATTTGTAGTTACAAATGGGCAATTTGTTTTCGTGAAAGGACCCCACATAAACTTTATGGAAATTGAATTTCGGTCGAATTGGCTGAAGATTTGATATGTTATAGATCTTGTCGTCCTGATAAAAAGTCTCCACAGGTACGAATACAATGAACCGTTTGACTTCTACGAGGCATCATTTTTCAAAATAGGCTAATACTACAATATCTTATTTTCAACGGATATGGTGCATTCCTACATCATTATTTGTACTTTCTATGTATTTTTTTAAGTAAAAAGTTATAAGTATATTTGACTTTATTGCTTCTTACAAAAAAGTTATAAAGATATCGAAGTCAATAACTTGATTTTAGAGATTTAATAATGCTGTGTTACTTCATGTCTAGTGAGAAAAGAAATGGACACAATCATAGGGCGCACGTGAAGAACTGCTGCACGCTTTATTTATATTGAGCAGGCGGTGCGTTGTGAGAGGCGACGGAGCTCACAATAATCAAGCACCCCGATTTGTGAGAGGCGAGGAGAATCACAATAATCAAGCACCCCGATTTGTGAGAAGCGAGGAGAATCACAATAATCAAGCACTCTGACTTGTGAGAAGCAATCAAGTCAATATAAGTCAAGTCTTTCCTTTTTATCCTTATAACTTTTTACTTAAAAAAACACAGAAAGTAACAAATAATGATATAGAAATGCACCGTATCCGTTGAAAATAAGATATTGTAGTGTTAGCCTGTTTTTTTTAAATGACGCCTCGTAGAGGTCAAACGGTTCATTGTAGGGAGTCGTACCTGTGGAGACTTCTTATCAGAACGACAAGATCTACAACATATCAAATCTTCAGCCAATTCGACCGAAATTCAATTTCCATAAGGTTTATGCAGCATTCTTTCTAATTGTTTTCGTCACAATTTATTTTGTCAAATTTTGAATGAGTTTAATAATCTTGGTTCAGATAATGACTACACTCATATAGAATAAGAAACTTATCCATGCAGCAAAGAAAATTGAAACAACGTTACTGAGATGTTATAATGTTGAATATTGAAACATAAATATATTTCCAACGTTGAATCTATATTGTTTCTTCTACATTGATTTTTTATGTTGTTATAAAATTGAAACAAAATTGAACAAATTATCATTTTTTGAAATTCAGGTAAAGATAAGTACTGAAAAGAAGTTTTATATATCCGTTTAAATGACGCATTGAAATTTCTCGAAAATCAAGGATTTCATCGAACAATTTTTCAAACAATTTATACAGTCTAGGCTGCGTTCGGAAACGTCACTCGAGTACTCTTCCTCACTTTTTATCTCACTCTTGTTTCTCGCTCACTCCAACGTAACGGGTACACTTGGGTGACGTTTCCAAACGCAGCTCTGATGATGCTATTCACTTTTTACTAATTTTTACTACCAATTCTCGCTATTCACATTATATCCTGATATTTTTCAGTACAAAATATAGAATATCTTATTAACTATTATATTAAACTATTATATTAACTGTTCAACAACGTTACTTTAATATTTTTATGAATAACGAAGAAAATCATCGGGACTATTAATCTTTGCATATTAGTGTTTTAATAAATCTGCAAAATCCAATCTTAGCATGGAAACCAACGGTTGTAAAAAAAACTTTCTGACGCTGAATGCGGCCAATGTTAAATCAATATTTAATAATATTAAATTGCAACGTCTACAAGACATTGCAATTCAGCGGACATTAGATATTTCTACAATATCTTTTCAACGTTGAATCTACATTTCAAAATGTTGATACAACATTGAAATGTCGCAACGCAACGTTTCTGAAATGTTGATTCTACGTTTGCGTGCTGTATAGGTTATATAAAATAAGAATCTTGTTTGTTTTTTTCAGATCATTACAAGCGGCTATATCATGCATGCTAGAACATGAGCATTATGCTGCGTTCTATAATAGCTCAATCAATATGTGAGTTTTAATTATGAAAAAAATCATGTAACTTCCTCAAAGCGTAATAAAAACATTGAAATTTTCAAAAAATTAATGCCTTATGATTTCTTTGTAAAAAATTCGAAAGGATCTCACTCCTACAAACTACCCAGAACTCTTAAATTAATGTTTGGTACAAGAAGTATTGTTCTTAATTATTTTTTCTAAATTTTCGCAAATTACGATATGAATATCTATCAAAGCGCGCCATTAAAAAAAAATTGCCTCTATGGACGCGCTTATGATAAATTTACACGTGAAAAAGCCGGCCTTTGTTTCCACCGGTTTAGTACGCGTACATATAAAAATCAATACAACCGAGCTATTATTTGGGGGGGAGTCTCCTAGATAGATGTACTTTGAAAGGTCTTCCAATGATTGCCTCTAAAGAGTCTTCTTTACTGTTTGATGTTCGCTCCTAACCTCGACCCTTGCGTAAAACGTTCATCTTTCAATACCACGTGCTAACCATATAAAGAGTGGTTGCGCTGAGGCTTTTCTTCTTTCAAGGTACTTTCAACGATAAAGTCGACTACTGAATGGGCAACATCCTTTCATAGATCGAGTGGCCACCCGCGTAAAACTGCTAAAGTTTTCTCCGCTATTGTCCCCTACGAAAGTTCAACATCAACATACGAAGGTTCTTTACCACACTTTGTGAAATAATGACCGTATCTTAATCCTCCGTAGAATTTATTCGACTCTACATTGGAAATAATGGTTGCGTACGTAAGGGGTGAACGTTTGCAATGTCCAGAAGTCTCTCATGTGGAAATTATAACAAGTTCTACGAAATTGTAATACGAAACGTTGGTTATTACAGTTAATAAGCAATGAACTGGCAAAACATTTCGTATTTGATTAGAAAGCCGCCACGACGGATACGTTTTAGTGACAGCAAATTCAGCGTAAAATTACATCCATAGAAATGTTTAATTAAAGGTAAATCGTATATTTGGGGCTTGTATGTTTAATACATATTCAACTGACCAGTATTCATCTGGAAATACCATCGATATCTCATGCAAACCGTAGAGCTTGGCATTGATGATTTGCTATGAGATAAATTATTGTTGAGATTTGTATGTATCGAGGCAGTAATCATGCATGCTCGTATCCAGACTGCGTTTCTGGTTCCCGCACGCTGCCGGGACGGTAAGCTGTATCGCACCGATCGGCCAAGGGCTTAATAGAATAACTAAAGCATCAACTTATACGACGTGAAAGGCAGAGACACCGGTCGTCAATTATTCGGCGCCGCCAGTGCTACGTATGACGTCACCCAGGTACGCCCCCGCGTATGCACATTTTATTGTACGGAGAACCGCGATTGCGCGCCCTAAACGCAACGTCCGCCGTGTAGCACTCTTCACCATGAAATTTTAAGTTCGCAGAATTGAGACGGCGGCTCTTCCGGCGAGCGACTACAACATTGTTGAACAAAGGTAATCACGCTTGTCGTCCGGTAATATAACACACAGAGTAGCTCCGTCGGGCCGCGAAACGACGCCGGGATAAACCGACGGAACCGACGGAAGTGTGCTCGTTTTTAGGGTGTAATCAGAGAGCAAATTGCGGCGCCGTGGCGTCGACGATACATCTCTATCCCACGGGAAGGTGTATCTCGGTGACTATATACATTTTATTATGTTAAGTTGTGTGGTGGAAAGCGGAGGGTGAACTACTGCTACGTGTCGCTTGATAAAATAAGCGCACAATATGCATTTTGACAAGTGAAAAATCAAACACGGTTGAGTTGATGAGCGATTGAATGTTCGTTCGAATTTCCCAGTCCAACATTGTACGTGAGGGATTATCTTAACTCAAAATGGGACGAAAAATCAAATCCAAGGATGAAAAGAGACTAAAATTTATAATTTTATATTTTCCTTCTCAAATTAATATTTTTTCTTAAAAATCTAGAAAACAGTATTGTTGATTTAAGTTCGCATATCTACACCCATTGTTTTCACTCGGCTAGACAGATTTAGTAACTTTTTTTCAGTACTTTATTAGTTGTGAATATGTATGCGTAGTTCATTTTTTTTTTTTTTTGGATCTGTTCACATACTATGCGAAGAATAGCGATTAACTATGCGTTTCCAATTATGCGTTTACTTATACAACGGTGACGGCGGTAGCGGTGAAACTTCCAAAAATATGGCCGATTCTCAAGTATGCGACTATATGTAAAACTTGATATATTAAATCCAGGTCTGCAAAAATAATTTAAAAGTTTCGAGAAATCAATAAATGTGTCAATCAAAGATGTGTAAAAAACAGGAAAGGACATTTTTAATGTAAATGGATGTTTAAAACTTAATATTTCACTCATCTAGGTAGCTTAAAATATTCTTGGTCGTCCGCGTACAATCATATTTGAATGAACATATAGTACAATCTGAGCTGTCAGAGAGAGAGAGAGAGAGAGAGAGAGAGAGAGAGAGAGAGAGAGAGAGATTCAGGAATTTAAACTTTAAACTACTATAACTTTTATTAAGAATTAATATTTTTAGACATTTCTTTCAGAAATATAGAGATAATAGCTCAGCTATAAAAGATAATATCGTAATAAAATCAAAATCTGTAAATAGATATGCGCTATTTTTAAACAAATAGGAAAAGATTCCTTATAAGAGAATTTTTCCTAATTAACATATTTAAAGAAAACCATCAGGCTTTTAATAAGAACTCCTGAAATTTCCTGATAAAAAATTGACATTGCAAAATTTTAATATATATAAACTTTTTACAAGATATTTTGTCACGCTATTTTTAAAACATCAATTTTTTTTCATTAAGCCTGTGTTCTCTCTTCTCACATTTTGTCGATAATTGCGCTTAAAATGAGCTTGTATAAATTTTGTTTTATGCATATAAAAACTTCAACTTTTTCGATAATTTCATTGGAATAGACTAGCTTTTCCTTTAAGCGCAGATTTTACGTATCCCGAACTTGGTTAGAATTTGCCATTATGTCTAGCAAATATGAAAAACTCTTAATCCTTCATTATTACGAACAAATTAACAAATGTAAAAATTTATATTCGTACGCGTTTGAATTATAATAAATAAATTCTTCTTTTCCTCGAGCAAATTATGTGGCGTATAATAATAGTCTTGAAAGATCCAAGCAAAAAAGATTTCAAGTGTATACTATTCGGTTATTTCAAAATGATCAACGATCAAACTGCACCTTTATATTCTAAAGACCATAAAGTTTTTTTTTTAGGTTTTTTTATAGTTGCTTATCGGGCTTCTAACACAAAAGTTGATGACCGATTGAATGTTCATTCGAATTTCTCAGTCCAACATTGTAAGTGAAGGATTATCTTAACTCAAAATGGGACGAAAAATCAAATCAAGGATAAAAAGAGACTAAAATTTATAATTTTATATTTTCTTTCTCAATTTAATATTTTTTCTTAAAATTCTAGAAAACACAGCATAGTTGATTTAAGTTCACATATCTACGTCATTGTTTTCACTCTATCAGACGGATTTAGTAATTTTTTTTCAGTAATTTATTAGTTGTAAATATGTAGTTTATCTTTTTTAGATCTGTTCATATACTATGCGAAGTTTAGCATGAACATAGAAACTTAGCGGCACACATAACTAGTGCTCCGTTAAATATTGCGAAGTTCCTTAAAAAATTGAACAACTTTAAAAGACATCTAGGAAGAAATCAAATTCATGAATGTCTTATCATATACAGAGTGTTATATCAACATACAAGTTAAGTCTGGTATAAGAAGTAAACGATTTTCTTTAACTAGCAAAATTGTAAAACGAATATGTCGCCAAACCCGAGTCTGTGTCCAGGTACGCATATACCTGCCAACGGAGCGAATAAGCACCGGTCATAGTGACTAATATGTTGACGTAACATCCTGTACATATATGAAAAACTACCTGTATTGCAATGGTCAGATTGACCAAACTGTTTTGAATTGTTAAATAGGGTTCATAAACGCAACCATAATTCATGCCAAACCATAATTCATACCATAATATGTGTAAACAGGAGTAATTTTCATGTACATTATTCATGTTTGTGAGTGAACGAAAACAGAAATTAAAAAATAATTAAGTTTACAATTATGCAGTGTATTCCAATTCTCACAACTTTAATTTATACTGACAGGTTCTCTGAACAATTTAGGGTTAATTTTTCCTCAGCAAAAACGCCAAAGCATCGATAATTTTTTACATATAAGCGGTTAAAAAAGTGGAATTTTTCGCAAATTAAACTTCGAACACACGCGACTAAAATAGATGACAAAATTATATTCCTCGATCGATTTCACGTGGACATTAATAAAATTTTACTTTGAGTCTCAGTTAGGGAAATATATTGAGAATTATAAAAAGTCGACACATACACGAATAATAACTCCTCCTACGACATTTTCGATGAAGAAATATTAACTCTAAATTGCTCGGAGAGTCCCTGTCGTTATAAATCAAAATAAGAACTAAGGACAGCCTTTGTATACCGCCAACACCAAACTATTTCAATATGTCAACAGTTATTCAAAAGGTTGAAGTCGACAGAATGAGATTTTGGCCATAAATTTGGATGTTTCATCCCGCACTGTGTGGCGGTGGCGATTTGGAAGCGACGCGACATTATCTTCGATCGCGAGGACTGGCGTCGAATATGCACGCCGCTGTTTCGTGTTTCGCGATCGAACCTAGTTTAGTTTCCACTCAAGTATACCGCGATTCCGTGACCGCACTCGGCGCTTCCGTACGCGAACTACATTTGCTTTCGGCGTGGACATGCCAGGGGGCTTTCGAGGCAGCGACGATGAAATCTGCCGGGGAAAATGCACACGTCAAAGGAATAGTTTGCGCGCGCGCGCGCGCTCGCGGGAGGAAGAGAGAGAGAGAGAGAGAGAGAGAGAGAAAGCGAGCGATAGAGAGATCGATACCGACCAATCGAAACAAATTTCGTCCGGTATACGGTCTGAAACGCCCTTGGGATTGTGGGCTAGCGTCCAAAGTACAGACGTTGCACAGACGCTCCGGATTACGTTAGGAAACGATCGCTACGAGCCGCATTATCGTTACAATAATGGCGTTGCAACGAGCACGAGATGTGGAGGGAAACGATAATACAACACAAGAGAGCGAGTTAATAGATTTCTACAAAGATACCTCCTCCGTCGAGATCGTCTTTTGAGATCGGCCCGATCGCTCGGCTCGCACATAGAAATGCAACCGGAGGGATGGATGCAATAGAAGGAAGTTTCGCGCGCGATAATATACAAATGAATATGCATTTCAGTTTGCGGTAGGTTTGGAGAGCGCGAGCCGCCGTCAATAGCGTCAAGCTTTAAAAGACCATACTCGTAAATATGCAACGCGCGTGTGACCGAAAACCCCCGAAAAGAAATGGCGACTCGATTCGACACGCTATTCCGCCGTTGGAGATGCCCGCTGCAATTAATTATGACGTTTCTAATCAACGATTAGCGAATCAGCGAGCGTCGCCATACAAACTGTAGAAATTAATTATTAATCGATCTAGATCGGGCCAGCGGCGGAACAGAAAAGGCGTGTGAGCTCGCGTACTATGGGGTCAATTTGATATGCGGTCGAATTCAATTTGGCCCAGCAAATAACGATCCAGGCGTCGATTAGCAATTATAATTTCGTAACCGGTAGCGCGGGGTCAGCGGCTCCATACGGAGTGTACGTGCTCGCGCCGCCGTTCCCTCTTGAAACTTTCAAAACGCCATTCACCCCTACTGTCCCCTTGGCCTTTCATCCCCTCTGGACGTTTCGGATCGCTTCCTATTCGCGGCATGCGCGCGTAATGACTGCGAACGATCGATTTTCGGTGCACCGCACCGCGGCAGATGAGCAACGCGAGTCCGTGAGGAATCTTAGGTGGTATCGCCGCCTCGAGGTATATATTGCCCACGATAACGCTATCAACTATTACACGCCCAGTCAACGCTCGAGTCATCTCGTCGTTATTCGCCGCTCGTTGCGGTAAATAGCATCGGGGGAGTTTACCACGTGTCTCACGTTCGAATAGTGATTTCGAGTACCGAGGTTCAACGACTCCGACAAGTGACTTCCCGGGTTGATCGCGAGCCAAGTAAAAATAACTCCGTTAATAACGGAAGGCGAACGTGGCCGGAGCGGTGGTAGTGGTGGTGGTGGTGGTGGTTGCGGCGGCGGCAGCGACGACGACGACGACGACGACGACGACGGCGGCGACGGCGACGGTGACGGCGGTGGCGGTGGCGGCGGCAGCAGCACGCAACAGCGGAACCTAGCCGCTGGAACGGTGCATTCGACCATACGCTAAATGGAATTCCATTCCGTCTCGATTTAATTTGAATGAATGGGACAGAGCAGAGCGGCGTGAGGGGTACAACGCGGCGCGACGATTAATTGACGAAAATTCACGTTAGAACAATGACTTTCTCGGCTGGAGTGCCGAACGAATGGTCGTCGCAGACAGCGAGGGACTGTAATTCTCATCAGGAATGGCCCATTCTGCGCGAAGATATTCCAAGTTCTTGCGAGGGCCGTAAAGAGCGCGAGCACTTTCCCGCGGCGGCACTTATGTGCGATGAAGTTAGCGTCTGCTTCGCATTTTTGCGTCCGCGGTACGTGACAACGAAACGGCGGCTTAGTAGCCGATGAAGGAATCCACTGGCGTCGTTGTCGACGACGCGGTATGGTAGAAGCGCGCGAGCTATTTCCTAACGGATGCTAATTGTTATAACTCACTTTAGGCGATTAGCGTACCGCATATTAATTAAAATCTTCATCGCACGAGAGCCCGAGTAACTCCCAGCTTTGAGCACCAAACGCTGAACGCGCTGAAGTGCTTATTATAATTTACTCCGAAACGATTCCAGCGTCAACGGAGGACGATTATATGTTCACAAAATTATTAAATTTTCATTAGTTCGTGCACGTAAATACCGCGCACTCGGGACGCGAGACACTTGTTACCAATTTTATATTTTAACAAGATAGATCGTCACTATTGATAAAATCGCGACGAGTACAATGTGTTTTATTTTCATGTACTTTTTTTATTTCTCCTTTGTACTTGACAATATATTTATACCATGTATGTATCATGTGTGTGCCCACAGATGTGTGTATTATATGTGTGCGTGGTCCTAGTATACAGAGAAAAATATTATATTCTAGTTGAATGTTACTTGAAATATTTCAAATATTTCATATATTTGAAAGTGTGTAAAGTGCAATTTATATATCCACAAGTTTCATGAACTTATCATAAATATCAAATTTGTTCAAATACATTATGAATTTGTTCAAATTTGTTCAAAATACATTCTGAATCTTGGAAAGTTTAGCATTACAATAAAGAATATTAAGTTAAAACAAAAATTCGATTTGATTACTACATACAGTCGAACCAACTTTTTGTTCAATAAAGTTTTCTGATGTTCTTGTAAAGAAAGTAAATGCTTCTTTTGTATACATGATAATGAACTTTTCTAAAATATATGATGATTATATTTTAAGATTATTGTCAAGAAAATATTTTTTGTTGAAGATAACCGCTACTTAAATGAAGGAAAATAAATCAATTGACTTTTTTTGATATAAAATTATATTTTTCTGTGAGTAAGATTAATTTCTCAGTTATCAAGATTTTATAAAGTAATGCAATCGTGTCCTAATAAATATATAACGTAGCATGATAAGCAGAACTTTATTAAGCATTGTGTCAATCAAATCTTTGTCAGATTCTCATATAGAATAAGATTATTTCCTAGAATTATATAGAACTTCATTAAGCAGAACTTTATTAAGTAATATTGTGTCAGTCAAATCTGTGTCATATTCTTACATAGGATAAGGTCATTTTCCAAAATTATGGAAATTCCTTCAAATATTCCAACTGTGAACGATCATTTATCCCTTTATTGTTTATAGACTCACAGTTGCTTGATTTTACGATTAAATAAAAATTGATGATGCTAACGAGTATTGACAATATACTCATAGCTTATGGTTGTACATATAAATCATCTTTATAATTTAGCGACTTATACAATTTTTTGGTAACTTTTGGAGGAAAAAAACTCTTTTCGCGAACAACTACGTAAAAATTTCTAAATGTTAAAAAAAAGATTGGTGAACCAGGGGTAATATTTTTGAAAAATATCTCTTATACAATATTTCGATAAAAAAACAATAATACACATAACTGAATATATAGTTGAATATATAGCTATAACTTTTCAAGTAAATACGCGATATTTTTTGAAAATAAGACGCGCAAAGCGCGCGGTATTATGGAATAAGTTCTGTTATCATTATTTAAAAACTTGATAACCTAAATAAGATAAGTTATAAATAGAGAGAATAAGATCCTCGAAAAGCCTCGATATAACTTTATGATATAATACTAAGTAAAGACATTAGGATTCTACTATGGATACATGTAAATGAAGATACAGTATAAGACGATCAATATTTCTAGTCGGAAGGTTAATAGTTTAGGATCCTATAATCCTAATCCTCAACCATTATAACCTTACAAAAGTCTTCCTTATTTAATTCTCACTATATCCTTATTAGATATATCATACTTAGGATTACCTTACATTTACCTAGTTATTTATATTCGGTGTATATCTGATTTTATTTCCAGTCGGATATGTGTTATCGCGCGCGCATATTCACGACCATTACGTACATTCGTGTTGAAATGCGACATCTATCTATCGATTCGCCGCAAAAGCCGCTTGTTTCCAAAGCATTGCTAGTCGTATTTTTTAATGGAACAAACGAGCCGCATCCTAATCGATCTTGTCGAGCGACCGATACCGGTTTTTACCAACGTTTCGTCACGCCAGAGCGAGCTACAGCTGTTAATCTCTGTCGCGCTATACCGACACGCATGATGAATGAATGAAATGATAGCGTGACACTGTTTTAGGGGCAACGCCATTGCCGTCGTCGCCGTGATCCTGACGCTATCCTATCGCTCGTCTCTCCGTCGACTTGCTAAATTTCGCATGGCCGCGTCGGCGGGTCCGAACATGAAAACGGATAAGATCGTTATAGGAAGAACTTGCCCTCTCTCTCACGCCCGTCCACAGATATCCAGTGTTCCGCCACCTGGCTTGTAGTAAAATCCATAACATTTCACTCGATCCTTTCGCTATGGCTATATCCTATCGGATATGGTATCCCATCTCTCGCGCACGGCCAAGTAACACCACAGCAAACGTAAAATTAAAATGCGACAACGCTCCAGGACCACTCAAATTCGTGATTCTGGGCAATTTAATCTTGATATTAACGATACAACAAGATAACTCGAGAAACAATAACAGCGATCAAAGTTGTGTATCAAGCTTTGATGCTGTTTTGTGACTTTGACTGAAGTCACATCGTGTAAACTCGAGTGGAGAACACGTTTTTAATTCGACCTGGGTAGAGCGTCTCGAAATATAAGCGACGGACTATAGTGCGAAAATATAACGCTAGGTTCGTCACGATGACGATGATCCTTCGTAAACGCAGCCATGCGCAGTGCCGCGTTTTTCTCGCCGCGCGGCCTACATTCCTCCCGGAAAAGTCTGAGTTACGGATAGGAACACAACAGCTGGTACGTAAAATCGGTATAAAGAACTCTATCCGGCACGCGAGGCAGTAAATATCGGAATCCTCGTGAAACTTCAGAGTCATATACGCCCTCGCATAATGCCGGGTTCCTGTGGGGCGTTACAGGGCTAGCAGACTCGTCTGTGAAATAAATCATTGCAAATACCTTCCGACACGTGATGGTGGAAGACCTGATTTGAGCTCCTCTGTTCGTCCCCCGGACGAACTCTAAGCACCTATGAATACCTGTAATTTCATCGAAAGACACTGCCACTGTTACAATAACGCCTGGTATAACAATTAAATCGGATCTAATTCGCTCAGCAAACGAATCCTCTATCCTAAGAGTGATGCGTAAATTACATTTTCAGAGTATTAATATATAAAGGTACAAAATGTTCTAGTAAAAATTACGATAAAATCTTATAAGGAACATATCGACATTATTTCTTAACTTTTAAGTGAATACCCGAATACCTTTTCTAAAATTTTGGTAATTCCCATACAGAAATAATATTATAGCAAAAATTATAATAAAATTTTAGTACTCTAAGAATAGACTAACACTATCATGAAAATTAGAAGGCATAATAAAAGTGACCGTGAACACAGTAAAAGTTATTATAAATGTAATAAAAATTATCATGTTTCATGGTAATTTTTACTATATTTTATTATCATTTTCGTAATATAGAGACAGAGATGGATTACTAAAATTATATTGTAATTTTTACTACAATATTCTTTCCGTGCATTGAAATATCGCTAAACGACTTCGGATCCTTGTTATTTAAACAATTTCATATAAATTTAATTCTTTAGTTAAACACATACAGGAAAGAATTTGATTGTGATTATACGATTGTTCAATACTCACACATCAGAATATTTACATATATTTTATATTGGAAAAACAGAAAAGCGCGATTTATTTTTTAGTATATTTAAGTACTCTAAGAAGAAAAAATTATTTACAATATATTTTAAATAATAGAAATTCTTTATTTAAATTTTTTAACTTACGCTTTTGAATGTCTTTTAAGCTAGCAGGACCAAATCAGCAGAATTAAATCGGACCTATGCAATTATTTAGTACCCATTTTGCGCTAATTTGTATCATTAATGCAAATTTTGTACTCCACGCCGATTTGAAAAACCGGGGACACTGCCAAGTTAAGATCAAGTTAGCAGGACCATAACAAAAAAAAAAAAGAGAAACAACGAATGCAATCCAATGTACTGAATTTGTACTAATTTGTACTATCAAAAGAAACCCAACATATTGATCCATTTACCGTAAAACAACCTCTAATTAAAATCAACCTTATTAAGCGCAAGAATAAAGTATCATTTTCAACCAACAGAATCCAATCGCGACTGGTGCATTAAATAGATCATGATTTGTACCAATAAAATACAAAGTGTGAGATTTTGTACTCTCGCCGTTTCTTCGGAATCTTCCCCAACCACAATTATGCACAGGAATAAAGTATCATTTCTAATCAGTAGAATTGAATCGCGACTTGTGCATTGAAGAGGTCATGATTTGTACCGGTAAAATACAAAGTGTGAGATTTTGTACAAAATCGAGGGTACAAAACCGAGGAGGGTACAAAATCGAGGGGGTTACTTACTATTACTTTGTATTTTACCGATACAAATCATAACCTATTTAATGCATAAGTCGCGATTCGATTGTGCTGATTAGAAATAATATTTTATTCTTGCGCATAATTGAGGTTGAGGTGAATTCCAAAAAAAATGGCGAAGGTACAAAATCTCACATTTTGTATTTTATTGGTACAAATCATGACCTATTTAATAAGTCGCGATTCGATTCTGCTGATTAGAAATGATACTTTATTCTTGCGCATAATTGAGGTTGGGGTTGGGATTCCGAAAAAATAGCGAGGGTACAAAATCTCACGCTTTGTATTTTATCAGTAGAAATCATGACTTATTTAATGCATAAATCGCGATTCGATTCTGCTGATTAGAAATGATACTTTATTCCTGCGCATAGTTGGGGTGGATTCCGAAGAAACGGCGAGGGTACAAAATCTCACACTTTGTATTTTATTGGTATAAATCATGACCTATTTAATGCACCAGTCGCGATTGGATTCTGCTGATTGAAAATAATAATTTATTCTTGCTCTTAATAAGGTTGATTTTAAGGGTTGTTTTACGGTTAATGGATCAATATGTTGGGTTTTTTTTTTTGATGGTACAAATTAATACAATTTCAGTATTTTGGATTGCATGCGTTTCTTCCGGTTTTTTTCTTTTTTTTGTTATGGTCCTGCTAGCTTGATTTTAACCTGGCAGTGCTCCTGTTTTTTCAAAACGGCGCGGGGTACAAAATTTGCATTAATGGTACAAAATGGGTACAAAATAATTACATTGGTCCGATTTAATTCTGCCGATTTTGTCCTGCTAGCTTAAAAGACGTCGTTATTGGAGAGGGATAGATCACTCTGAAATCCAATAATGGACTAATTACTTTTTAATAAATACCATTAAGGCTCTCTATAGATAACGCCAAAATTTTGACAGGAATAAGACCATTAAGAGCCGATGCTGGATGTTATATGCAAATTTCTATAATGGGGAGGATAATAATGTTTGTAGTGTCAAACGCACGCGCCGAATCAATCTTCCACTAACAAACCGACCCTAAATCCTCTAATATTTTTTTATAATTATTATAATTATTAAAAACCGCCCTTATTTTAATATTGTGCCATACGCATTACTTTTTCTACCAAATTTTTTACGTAGCTTTTTTTCTGTTTTTTGTTAAAATTAAACATATATAATATAATATATATATATATATATATATATATATATATATATATCTTTCTATTAGACAATTAACAATTGCCAATTACCAATTAACAATTCTCGCAATATTTCGGTATTATTCTTGCCTAGTGCAGAGAGAGGGATGAAGCCTCTTCCCCGCGCATATACATATACTGTTTATTTCAATGTATATTATATGCAAAAATTGTTTTATTTATAAAAAATTGTTTTAATAACTTTTTAACAAACAATGAACGATGTCTAAAACTTCTTGAATGTTACTCAGAGTAACTGAGGAACCTTGATAACATATCAAGATCAAGGTTAAGATCATTGGAGCAGAGTCCCCTATTCGGTACTTTTATCATATTTTTTAATAAGACTTTAATTTTTTAAACACCTACGTTTGTAGCACTCTTTATAACGAATTTCGTGACCTTGACATGTTCAAGGCTATTGGAAGTCAAACTACGAAAACAAAATTTAAATCATTAAATCAATATAATTTTCAACATAAATTTTCAAGTTAAATTTAATAAATATAAATATAAATTATTTAAATTAGTTAAATTTTATTTATTTAAATTAGTTAAATTTATTTAAATTAGTTAAATTTATTAAATATTCGCAAAATTATGACAATCAACTTTGACATGCTTTTGAATGAAATATTAGTAAATGTTGTGGTAAAATTCTCCCTGTCAATATTCCGACAAATATTTCTAATACATATTCTCTCACATTTTCTTACATCAGAATATATGCATGATTTTTAGGATAATTAATGATAAGTATAACAGTTATAAATCCAATTTTATAATTAAAAAAAAATTAAGTACTATATGTAAATATGTAAGCAAAAACGCGATATGAATGCATTAATATAATGAAAATATACTAGAAAATCGTTAAACACACACACACACACACGCACATTTCGGCTCACTTTAAAGATCTTTAGTGACAAAAAATTTAAATTTTAAACGTAAATTGTCTCATCAATAATCCCAGAAAACTTGTACATATTTATTTTAGTGCAAATCTATCTAATAGTTTAATATTTGTGACTTTTAATATGTGACAGCTATCTTGGGTCCGCCATTTTGTATTGCAACTCAATTTTTTAAAATTCACACAACTAAGTTATAAAGTCAATTATAACAAGTAAATTAAAAAAAAAATCATTATGGTCAGTCAAATATTAGACCGCCCAATGAATTATATCCAAAACGTGCTCTTTATCCTACACTGAACAAATGTATGCAAATTGAGAGGAAAGAAGAATGGAATATTGACCGTTACGCAAACTATTGTTACAAGAAGCTGAGAAAGTGCCCTAGAAATCAGGGAACAAAAGGGAGCTTTTTCTGCTTATAACATGAACAATTCCATAATACGTATACGGATATCCTGGGTATTAATCTGACGTGAAACTTTTGCGTATTGATATAAAGTTTAACTTATTATCCTTCCGTTTCATATGTACCACTTATATTGTAGGAATTGTGAAGTTTATTTTTGACATATTCCACAACAAGATAAATTCTATCAGTAATCGATTTCTGCATTACTAGAAAACATGCTAAACTTTACAAGAATATATATAAAAAGAAGAGCTGTAAGTATTCTCCTTATGAATAAAAAAATAAAAGATATGTTACATTGCTGTTCTCTAATATTTCTGTTCATCAGTTCAGCCAACTGAACGGTAGATTCTGAGAACGAATATCGAACGATTTCGATATTGATTGCAAAGATAACATTGCATACAAACAAAACAAATTTGGTATAATAATAATTCCGAAAAAAATTAGAATGCTGTGTATAATATATGTATATATGTGTGTGTATGTAAATATATATAGGGTGTCCCAGAATAACTTCCAAAACTTTCGTGCAGGTATAGTACGAATTGGAATGAACATAAAAGTTCTGTACCATTTTTTTATATTCTAATAACTATCGAGATATTAATTGAAGAAGATTTGTAAATTACGCGAAGTATGGTAGATAAGCTGTAGTAACAATGTCTACCATCGTGTGCTCGTACATTAAATTGAACAAAAAAATCCTCTACTATTTTTCTAATAACTTTGTAGATTTCTCGTCAATAATTAATAAAAATTGGCGGATGGTCGCTCGCAATAATATATTAATGTTATCTATTAATAACTAAATTTAATAAATTAATAACTAAACATACAAAAATTAATAACTAAATATACAGAAGTTATCAGGAAAAAAGTAGAGTACTTTTTTGTTTAGTTTGACTTGATGTATTACATTGATGTATAATACAAGCACACGACGATAAATGTCGCCACTACAATTTATCTATTATACCTCGCGTAATCACTCACAAATTTTCTTTAATTAATATTTCAATAATTATTGCGAATATCGTAAAATAATATGGGACTTTTTCGTTCATCTTAATTCGTACTATGTTTCTATGAAAGCTTCGACGATTCTTTTGGAACACTTTGTGAACATATATATGTGTATATATATATATAGGGTGTTCTATGTTAAATGTCCCAGGAAAAAATCTCAAAAAATATGGAAAATGTTTCAAACAAAAGTTATATAATTCGATGAAAAACATAAAAAACCATTATTTTGACCTTGTATGACGCCGCCAAGGTCAGGTTGAACTCAACTTTTTTAAATAGAAACATATATTTTTTATTATGGAATTTTATTTTAAGTAAAGAAACAAACAACTTTTGTTTGAGAACATTTTTTATACAACCTTTATTTTCTAAGATATTTACGGAAATATCTACAAAATTATTGGTTTCAATAATTTTTTACTCGAATTCTATCAACTTTACCGAAAAATAGCAAGAGATAAAAATTGTTTATTTTTTTTCGTAGAGCTCTGAGAATTTTTTTCAGAAATTTTTAATTAACTTTTTAGTACTTCAAAAAAATGCAAAAATGCAGTACTAAAAAGTTAATTTAAAAATTCTGAAAAAATTTCCAGAGCTCTACGAGAAAAAAATAGATAATTTTTATCTCTTGCTATCTTTCGGTAAAGTTGGTAGAATTCGAGTAAAAAATTATTGAAACCAATAATTTTGTAGATATTTCCATAAATATCTTAGAAAATAGAGGTCGCATAACAATGTTTTCAAAAGTTGTTTATTTTTTTACGTAGAATGAAACTCCGTAATAAAAAATATACGTTTCTACTTAAAAAACAAAGTTGATTTCGACTTGACCTTGACGGCGCAACGCAAGGTTAAACTAATGGTATCTTCTTATGCTCTCCATCGAACCATATAACTTTTGTTTGCAACATTTTTCCGTATTTTTCGAGATTTTTTCCTGGGGTATTTAAAATGGCACACCCTATATATATATATATATATATATATATATATATATATATATATATATAATGGCAGCTTAAATTTATTTAGCTACGAGCAAATCGTCGCATAACCGATCCACGGAATAACTCAGGAAAGGTCCTCATCAATATTCAGAGCTTGTAATCACTCTATAGAATAGCGCGAAATACTGTATTTTGGTAGCGGATCTCTTCGCACTGTACTATCGCGCATGACATTTCGCCGCGTTTGCATAAACGTGTTCGCGTAGCTTTTCAGTTTTAATACGGCCGAGATAGTTGCACGGTGCACGTTAAGTGACTTAACTTTTTTACACTGTAATTGTAATGCAGAGTGCTTTCTCTCTCCCCCTTTGGTGCGCCCCATAAGGTATACGGGCGCGAGGTGCAGTACGTACCGGGTGAGTCGTAACTTCGAAAAACGAACCGGCTCCCGTGGGGGATAAAAGTCGCGTCGCGAAGAAACGTGGAAAATGGTAAACTCGATGAACAATGGTACGTTTTTTATGAGAGTCCCGTAGCTGTTTGCGCGAACCCTCACGAATGCATAAATGTGTGCGAAACGGGGAAAGAAAAAGCACGAAAGGCGAGATGAAGAGGAGGGGGAGGGGGGTGAGGAGGGAGCGCAAGTAACGACGGAAAACCTCACTGCCGTAAACAATCATGAACGTTTCTTTGCTGCTCAACCGTAAATTCATTCCTCTGTCGACGATAAAATACAACGGCCTACATTTTAGGCCGCGTTTTCGCATAATTCTTGACTGCTGATTTAATATGTGCACCTATGCGTTTCCGGAGGCCAATAAGTTGCGGCGAAATCGTGCAAACATTTTCGTATGGATCGGCTTTACAAATGCTATTCACTCTATTGAGATAAATCGGTTGGTATTAGGGTAAACTCGGGTATTATGGCCATACCGGAAAGATGGCTATAGGCTGTAATTTCTCTAATAATTGCAAAACATTGCGTGTAATTAGTCACAAAGATAATCGATATTTATCGTAGTGTATGTGCGTATATTTTTTCGAAATAGCAAAATTATGAATATTATACTATATTTTTATTTTCGATTATCTCTAAAATTTCTCGTGTGTCCACTAAAAATTGCTGTAACGTCGAATAAATTATAGTTAAGCTATCGCAATCAACGTTAGATACATAAAGTAGATATGTAAATTGTAATATAATTTTTATTTATACAAAAAGTTGTGATATCATAAAACAAAAAGACCTTATAAAGGTAAAAAATACACCAAGTTCATAAAGACGAGTAAATATCTAACAAAAACCCTTTATAAAAAACCTAAAAAAATCTTAATTAAAAACCTCTATAAATTGTTGTGTAAAAAGGTTGTGTAAAAAAGCAACCTAATATTTTATCTAAAAAATTATAAAAAATAAAATTCAATTAAAATATATGAAATCAGTAGAATATAACATTTTTATTTTCGCTTTCACTATTTATTTATAAGTACTATTATAATCGTCTTTCACTCATATTTTGGGTAAGATGGCCCACTATCATTCTAACATTTATAAAATGAAAGCTGTTATAACATTTATAAAATGAAAGCTGTTATATTTAAAAAGTTACTTTCAATATTATAGTAATTCGTTATTATAGTAATTAAATCTTATGTGCAATATGTTTTTATCAAAAATTAGTTTCAGAATTTAAGTTTTGTAATAGAAGTTTCTATTTTATATGTATATTATATTTTTCACAAATAATATGTATTAAGTATCCAATACTAAAATAAATATGTCAAATTATGTTTTTTCATTATTTTATAAAATAATAAGTACAGAATCTTGAACATAAAATATGTATGGGTCATCTGTTCCTTATGGGCCATCTTGTCTTAAACATTTAGGTAATTTTGATATTTTTGTAATAAGTAATTTCACTAAAGTACTTCCCTTTTACTCTGATGGTATTATGTGTTGTAGGCTTCAGTGAAATAATGTGTCAAACGCTATTAAGAAATAACAATAAAAAATGTATTTTTTTTTGCATTTTAAAAAAGCATGGCCATCTTATCCAAATTTACGCTATTTATTTCAAGATGTACTGAAAGAACGACAAAGAACTTTGTAGGCAAACGTTCTTATTAAAGCAAGTATCACACATAAAGTAACAAAATCTCATGATTATAAAAGTGGACATATATTATACACACTACATAGATATAAATCATTAATTTTCAAGATATATAATTTAATAATTAATTTCTATCTGTTCGGCTTGTGATAATTCACAACGAAATAATCTTCCGCGCGAAACACGAAGCAATCAATAATATTGACAAACGAAACATGACAGAAATTAAAATGTCAATTTTCTATAAGAAATATTATAACAACATAATGTAATAACAACATGTCGGCGACCTTTCAGCGGCCATATTTTACGCGATAGATGTGCGCGCAAAATTAAATAGGCTTGCGGACAATTAATTTTACCGGCCGCCGCGGCAATATAACGTTGCGTGCAAATAGTAGGTTTTCATTTCGCATATCAAATATTACCAATGGCTCTATCTAAAGTTATATATATATGAAAGGCTGGGGGGATGAGTATTCAAAACGTGCAATTTTACCATATTTTTAAGATAAATGCGAACGGAAATATTGACGCGTATAGAACGGCGTGATAGAACTACGTGATCAAAACGATCGTCTATTTCTGCACGAAGGGAATCCAACACATCCCCACTTATAGTAATTCCGCCATTGACTATACCGCGACACTATGATGTAGTAGGCAGATAAATTGCCTATCTACCGAGGCAACCCGTAAATTTCGCGAAAAGGCAAGCCGAAGCACCGTACAGTGAACAACCGAGTTCGAAGTGCTTCCCGTCGGACAATGCATCTTACGGACTTGTCCGCGCAATCCACTTTCCAATAAAATTGAGTGCCACCGATTATTTCCAACTACATCAGATTTCATCTAACCTCGAAATTCGTGGAAGCAGTTTTCCCGGTCGACGTTGCATTGTCACCTAATTCCATTTGCCGAAGGTTTCTCCAGACAATGAACATAACAGATTAACAGAAAGAGCACCGGACTAAACTTAATTTGTGACGGGTCAACCAAAAGCCTGCGGGAGTGCTTGCTTGCGTACGTACGTACGTACGTGCCGACAGATTTTTCTCTGCTCTCTCTTTCCCGAAAAGTAATAACTCGAATAGCGATACGTGTGCCGGCGCGACGTTAATCGTCATTTCAAATAATTATATGTTCATACGACCCTGCTGTGTCGTGTCATTGTCGAACGAGATGCAAGTCGGGCGAACACAAAGCGTTCGTACGAAGCGAATACACGTCGGCACCGATGCGAGAGTATGGGGAGCCAGCTGTACCATTCGAGAACAATGCGGCGTAGCAGTTCGTACAGATGGATCAGCTTGCCCGTCTTCCTAGGGAACGAGAAATCGAGGGAGAGAACGACGAAGGGGCAGCGAAGGGGACACAGAGAAAGACAAGGAGAGAGAGAGAGAGAGTGTGTGTGTGTGTGTGTGTATGTGTGTGTGCGCTGTATATATGTATATGTACATGTGTGCGTTGCCACAAGGCGATTCTACGGTATTACCTACGTACCGGCGCACAATAGCTGCTCGCACTCGTAGGCGTCGTATCTTTGGACGTACCTGTCCGGTGCACAAATAGAACCGAAGGCAGAACGCTTTGAGTCCCACCGGTGAGTACACGTGGCAACGCCGAGAATGGGCCTCACCTGAAAGACCCGAGTCGTGCGGGGCGCGCAGATAAACGCGCGACCCTGAGTCTATCGAGCCGGGGCAGTCTCATATGCTCAGATTCGATCTATCGCCGGGCGATTGGGTTTGCACGATCGCGCGGGCTAAATTGAAATTCGCGTTTCCAGGTGCGGCTGCTTAGAACTCGATTACGCGCGAAACGCTCAATGTTCCGTGCACACGGTGTCCAAATAACGCGCGATGTTTCTTCAGCGGCTCGATTGAGCGAGTCGACCGGCGCGCACGGTAGAGCGCGGGCTGATATTACATCAAAACAAGACTCACCGTGCAGGCGGAAGAACATGGCGTGTATATCGACCGGCTTTCGAAGTGGGCTACACGACCTATCCCGGTCGTACCAAGACTTATCGTTAATATTCGTTGCCGTTGACGGAGCAAGCGTGTCACCCTTCGAGGCACTCATGCCTCATGAATGCATCGCGTGGCGCATCAAAAATTCTATTCGACGGCGACGGAGCGGGCGGACGCTTCGCCTAAGAGGAGATAAAAGGCGCGCTCATGCATTACAGGCAAAAGTTCTCGCGCGAATCCACCGCGAAACTATTATCGGTAATCTGACCGACTTCACGTCAACTTCATTAATTTCGACAAACTCGTTTCGTCGAGATCCAAATCGCGGTTGAATTTCAATCGCAAACCGAACGCGAATAATATAGTGTCGTTTCGGGCCGGATAATGAAATCCCTGTCGCACGGAACGCCGAGCGAATAAAGTACAACTCAAAAGTACAGGCGTAATGTCGAAATTATATAACTTGGCGAGAACGAGAAAGTTCATGAATT
Source organism: Odontomachus brunneus (assembly GCF_010583005.1). Lineage (NCBI taxonomy): Eukaryota > Metazoa > Arthropoda > Insecta > Hymenoptera > Formicidae > Odontomachus > Odontomachus brunneus. The sequence goes on from NW_022639452.1 coordinate 4,697,808, forward strand.
TTTAAGAGTCTCCCCTCTTGAATATCTTTATCTCCTCGTCCGTCATCGCAAATCGGAGAAATGCTCTATTGCGGAAATGGACTACACCGGATTTTTATACCTCCGTGAAGCGTATGTAACGGCTCGTTCATCGGGTGCATTCGAGCGAAGCGCTACGTCGCGGAGCTTCCGTTGAAATTAAGAAGATTGCGAATTTTTATATCCCCTCGTGCGCAAACGCAAGCGCGCGCGCGCGCGCTACCATGGGAATCGCTGCGAACGGCGTATATCCACAGCATGTCCGACGAGAATATCTCGCTGACTTTTAATGAGATCGTAACGGAGAGCCGAATAAATGAAGCATTCAAATACTCTCCGTGGAAGAACTTAACCCTCAGGCGCCACGCTCTTTTCAGCGTCTCCTTGCGACCGATCGTACCGTGCGCTGAGTACGCATTGTGTCGTTAAAAAAGGCAATTTAGTTCCTCGTGTTGAAATATGATTATTCTGTAAATTAAATATCATATCTGAAATGTGTTCGTTAAGCTTTAGAAACCACCCGAGTCGAAATTTTAGCCCTACTTTCGGCCTGAACTTTCTGTACATCTTGAAGGATCAATGTATGCTACACATGAAAGTAGAAGTTTTACTCGATGCTTTTAAGTGGTAGAAAAAATAAAACATGCCATTTGAAGGCTCTTAAGAGAACCTCTCGGCAAATCTTATAATAATAATCTTATAATATAATCTTATAATAAATACTATTATAATAATATAATAAATACTATTTAATAATATTTATCATAATACTTATAATAATAACTTAGAATAATACTTATAATAATACTATTATAACATTTATAATAAATATTATTAAATATTATAATTAATATATTTCCGTGATAGTTGCATCGTAAATTACGGACTTGATCCCGCGCATTATTATATTCTACCAGGATTTACGTGGATGCAATGTTGAAACATACCGGCATAAATTTCGAACTGCTCACCGATATTGATATGGTTATGTTCATCGAACGCGGTATACGCGGTGGCCTGAGTAAATGTTCGGATAGATACGTACACGCCAATAACAAGTATATGTCCATCTTGCTAATATTAAAATAATATTATAATAAATATAATCAGAAGAGATTGATGTAGACTTTGAAGTATCAAAGTAGGCGTTTAGGAGTCACGTCACCTTGAGACACTGAAAAAATCGTTAGGAATCATTAATTTTTTCTTCTAGAGCGCAACGTAGATATTTTGAGAAAAATGAAAAGTTGAGGAAGTTACAATAAGATAAAGGCAAAAATTCGACTTTTCTTCCAAAAGTTTAACTTTAAACATTTACAAAAAATGGTTAATTGTATCTAAAAAATCTTGCACCTTAGATAATCTTGTTAACAATATGTGCCAAATTAGAAGTCAACAATTAGTTTTCGAGATATCGTGTGCACCATCAATATACGTTTCAGCAAAGAAATTCAATTTCCTATAACTAGGCTATTTTCTAATATTTTCTCAAATCATTTTCAAAACATTTTTATCAGACCATGTACTGTTACATCCGACGTAATTTTTCTTTATTTCGACCAAGCATACTGGTTATGCGATAAACGCCCTAGGTGGACAATGAAGAATAGATTGATAAGATGGTGTCAAAATCCATTTATATAAATACTTATTATAAATATTATTATAATAGTATTATTATAAGTATTATTATAAGTTATTATTATAAGTATTATAAGTTATTAAATAATATTTATTATATTATTATAATAGTATTTATTATAAGATTATATTATGAGATTATTACTATAAGATTTGCCGAGAGGTTCTCTTAAGAGCCTTCAAATGGCATGTTTTACTTTTTCTATCACTTAAAAGCACCGAGTAAAACTTCTACTTTCATGTGTAGCGTACATTGATCCTTCAAGATGTACAGAATAATAATATTATAATAAATATTATTGATTATTTCTCATATATCATGAGAAACATATTTCCCCTTCTACGAAAAGGTGGGAAGAATTCGCGCGGGGATGTCTCACCACCTGCCTATAAAAAGCGGCTGCGACTACCGATAAACGATCAATTCGATCAATTTGATCATAGAATAAATTCTATCAATTCAATCAATTTAATTAATTCTCTCATTCACTCTCAAAGAAAGAGACTTACTCAAATATTTAGATTTTCAGACACTTTCATACTCTCTTTGACTAATATATTTTGAGACTTTTAAAATTCTGATTTCCAAGTCGACTTTATATATAAGCGTTAAAATATTCATAGGTTTGCCTGCTGTTCTTTGTAAAAGATTAAAAGATTTGTTGTTTTGACAGACATTTCTTAAGATATTTATCACTCCTAAGTGTAGTGTTACACTTCATTCTCATATTACCAAACCTCTTGAATCTGACCTTGTGTTCCTCAATCCTGCTTTGACTGCCAATCAGTCCAGATTATATTCGTTACAATTAAAGTTTCTTTAGGAAAAAACCCAAAACGTGTAAGTAAAAATCACAACTTTAGTTTATTCTTTCAAATTCTCATCACATACACATATTCACATTCACACAAACTAGTCCATCCTAGGATAAATTGGTTAAATCTATTAACTCAAAAAGGGTAAACTTTAATATCAAAATCATTTAAGACGCGACAATACCAAATATTATAAATAAAAAAATGTTCATAATTTATAGTTATGTTGAAAAATATTAGTGATTTTTGACGTTTTCTTTAGCGCTTCTCAAGATGATGTGAAATCGAAAGAAGGATCAAAATTCCGATTCGGGCAGGAAGCCAATTTTTAAATTTAAAATATATTTGATCTTGTAAGGGGGTTCCCTCATATATTTCTAGATAAAAAAACGATTACTTTTTTATATATTTTTATTCTACAAATTATTAAGAATGTGTTTCTATAACATGATATTAATATTCGTACAAATGGTATGATATGATAATGGTCGAAGATATAAGAGAATTTGTAAAAGCGTTCCGCAGATTGCTGCGCGTTCTCCGGCAGCCGCGCTTGGCGTGCCATAACAAATAGGACCCTTTTTAGAAATGTCCTTGCAGTTATTCTTTTCCTCTATGGCCATTTAGAAATAGATAGATGTTTTCTGAGTAACGAAAAGTGTAACAAAAGTTTCAATTCAACGGTCTGAGAAAAAGCTTCAAAGCATCTTCATTTCAGGTTACAAGTGTGGCTACATTATCTATATTATTTCTTGTCGGGCTACAATTATCTTCAATATGTATAAAAGATTTTTCCCCCTTCTACTAAAAATTTTGAAAATCATGAATGTAAAAACTAGTCGATGAACGAAAATTTTTTCTGAGTATTGCAATGAAACATACGTTGCAGTTGTGGAAAAACAGCATTTATCGACTATGTGCTAAGAAAGATTAACTAGCAAATAATGATGATAATGAAAGTCTTTATTAATGTCCTAAGATGAGCGTTTTCCTCAAATGATTTGAAAATCATCTAGATGAGGATAAGATGAAAATCCATTTGAAATTAAATTTATGTCTCATGTAAGATCTCTCAACGAGATCTAGAAGATAAGATGAAAATTTATCTTAGTTGAGAAGAAGATGATTGTGCTTCATATTAATCTAGATGAAAGATTAAATGATTAGGGTTATTTATCTAGATTATTTTTTAGATAATTTTATTTTGATGTGAGAATATTCATAAGAAATTTCTAAAAAGTTTACGCACATCATAAAAGGGATATTAAAACAATAAACAATATTCACAATTTTATATCCTTACATGTCAAAAATAAAAATTTTCGAATATTTTGTGTGATAAATTGCTCTTCCAGTTATACGTTGATTAGATATCACGTTACGTTTTGATGTGCGGCACGTGTTTTCGCTGTGTTGAAGCTATAACTAACATTTTGACTGGTAGAATCTTAGTTACTTCTGCTTATTATAAGATTTATCATTTTATTTTCTTTTGTAGTATATTTGGGTATATCGAAACTTTTATTTTTATTTGCAGGAAATATTGACAAAATGTAGATAAACGCGACACCAGATTCTCTCCTATTCTCTTCACCCCTAAATAAATGATCGAAATAAACACATTCGTATGTTACCAGAAAATTTGTTGCAAACAGAATTGCTTCCTCACTTTATTCTTCTATAACGCAGCATGTGACACTGAGTTTACCTACACCTTGCCATAACCTCCTACACCTAAAAGTAAAGATTTCAACACACCCAATCTTAAAGCAATGTTCTGAGTGGTTTTGTTTCGTTTCAGATTTACTGGACTCTAATATTTATATATATATACACTTCCTGAAATTGACTTCTTGACACTTAGAGCGGAAAAACAGACTTTTGTATAACGCATAACATCATCTTTAGGTGATTATTTTTAAGTGAGATGATATATTTTCAAGATATGATAAAGATACTTTACATTTTTTCATCTAGATAAAAATAAAAATAATTCCATTTTTTCACCGGGATAATTATATACACAACTTCATTAAGATGCCAGCATACACTACCGAGGATATATTTCTAAGAACATGGAAACAATAAAGAGAGATAATTTCAATTTACTGAGCAGCACGAGGATTCACAGAGGGATTATTATATGAAATGGCCAATTAAGTGGAAAATAAGTGGAAAAATATCAGTTCTTTTGCTTTTATAGAGACTTAAAATATTATAGATACTTTTTATGAAAAAAAATACCTTTTTAATAAATAGTACCTAAATTTTCTCGAAAAATTAACTGATCATACTCCAATTTAAAAGAATTACTTTTTAAATGTTTCTTTATTGATGTACGAGAATAATTTTCTTTGATAGATTTGTTTCTGAGATACTGTTATTTAAAATTGGAACCTGAAAATTAATTTTTATTGTCATATTATTTCTTCAAAAATTTAAAAAATTCTTTCATAAGTTGACAGACAGTCACAATATAACATATTCACATTAGTACTTATTTTAAAATCAAAATTATAACCTGCAACTTTTGCACCATGCGAAACATCAATTTTACATAATCATAAATGATTCGTAAAAGAATTGATATTTTACTTTCCAAAAATTTCTACATTTTTTTATTCTCTGATTCATAACTAGTCGCACAGCAACCAGTAAATCTCTAAAATCTCTTACATTAACTTTTTTCTTCACTTGATGCATGAGAAAACTCCATTGAACAAGCCTCCAGTCTAGTATCGAGTTTTGGAAGTTATCATCACAGTGAAAAATTATTAATCATACAGAACGTGAGTTAGCCTATCAGAGCTAAACGCAAAATGTTTGTTAATAAAATGTTTGTGTAATGTTGATCGTATAAATACACGCGCTAAGACTGTCTTGGTCTAATACACGATATACATCCTTGTATTACTAAATATCATAAAAATTACTAAGGGCCGGTTTTTCAATAGCAGTTTAAACTTAAAAACCGGCCCTAATTTATTTATAGTTGAAATAAACATTGTTTTGTGAAATGGGAGAATCATATATATACTCGTTATATTAATTCAATATTGTCTACACCAAACTTAATTATTTAAATATTCTTTTCCTAAATTTACACGGAGAG